>NC_048424.1:4518568-4521068 GCF_013103735.1 Etheostoma cragini | reverse complement strand
ATGGCTCCCAGGCCTACGGCGTCGGTATGCACCACCCGGACCAGAGGCTGCTGCCCGGCGGCGGCCTGGGTCTTCCTTCGTCAGGATCAGACGACCTGCAGGTACCGGAGTCCTCCGTCCCTCTTTCCCCGCTAATTCACAGTCACCTGTCACCTCATGTAACGCCTTATTCCCCCTTCCTTCGACTTGTATATTCTGGTTTATTAACACTGTTCCATACTGTGATAATAGTAGGCTACTACAGAGCCTTATGGCTGCCACAAGGCCCGGTATCCGTGCCCTACTGGCCTACTATTGAACCCCCCTCCTCCCCCCCTATTGTACCAGCAACACAGCAATTCCAAAATATTGAACAGAAAGACGGCGCCAGATGTCTGTCTGCCTGCCAGTCTGCTTCATCTGTCTGTTGTCTAAGACACTGACCCGGCTGGATAACATTCGGCCTGTAGGTTATGCCCCCGCCGGTGACTCTGGCCTACTTTGGAGTATATCATTTTGGATTTCATATTGAGATAATTTTGTTGCCAAACCAAACGTGACTGTACAACAGGCTGAGTAGCCTAAATGTCAAGTCCACCAGGCGCAGTGGCTGTGAAAGGAAGGCCTGTTTCTAAAGGTTAATTGACTGGCAGTCTATACAATCCTATTGTGAAATCCGCCCTTTATTTTTCTAGAAACATACGAGACCCATATTTTACATAATTCTTTTCGGTGTAAAGAAATGGGCGAGATGAAAACGGATTCGCACGGCTTGTGTGTGTGTGTGTGTGTGTGTGTGTGTGTGTGTGTGTGTGTGTGTGTGTGTGTGTGTCCGGCTGTCTGTTGAGGCAAAGAAAAGCCGCTGGTTGCTCTATTCTCCGGTAAAGGGCGGATTAACGGATCGGGGTTCAGGGCACAATGCCCAGCTTGAGCACCATAAAGCACCGTAGTTTATCCAATTACCGACTTAACGTCAATCAACTTTGTTACTTATGCAGCGGCGGTCTCTCTTAGTTAAACACTATTTAACACAGCGACACATCATTTCAGTCACGTTAACTATTTACCAACTCCACTCAAGTCCAGTCGCATTTATCGACACGTTTTATTTACTACGCTGTTTAAATACCATCAATTATAATAACAGCTTCATTTTAAAGACGTTACATAATCAGTAACGTATTTATTATAGACCTATTTTTTTTTTTTTACAATAATTCCGTTTTCTTTAAATTAATTTATTTTACTTTATTTAAAGGGTGTGGCAGCGTTGCCTGGCGATGATGTGTTTTAAATGAAAAGAATTGCCTACTGAATGGTCACTAAATATTACAGCAAATTTAGAGAATTATAATTGTTCCGGCATGATTATTTTTATTTTTATTTTTTTTATTTTATTTTTAATCTTTCATCATTGATTAATTTTAGACGATGTATAACCTACGTGGAGTTTAATCATTTGAATCCCGTGATAATAACATTTATTCTACGTACATTTGTTGTTAAATAGTCTAACGTGAACAGTGCAAGTACGTTGCCTTTAATTCATTTTCAAATACCATATTTATCTTAAGCCGCTGGCACTTAAAGAGAGCACAGGTTTGACCCTTTATTGAGCAAAAGAAAGAAACGGCTCGTGAACCTGAGCTCGCGCGAGGCGGATGTATGAACGGAACAGATGCGCCTATGGTCTCGTGCAGCCCGGTCGCATCTTTGAGCGCGTTAAAGAGATTTTCATGCTGAACAAAAGCAGCTGCCACACCTTTCTCCCGTCACTAAGCTAATTCATGCAAGACCTCTGCGTTTTGTATATTGATTTTATAATCACTTTAGCTTCGGAATAAGAAGAAAAGAAACAGAGCAGGAGCTGGTTAAGAAAGAACTACAACCAGCTCCTATTCTCCCACTTTATTTTAATCAGGCTTCTGCGTGGGCCAGGCCTCGAGGCTCGCACGGGGGATTAAGTGTTTTCTCAATAAAAGCGCGTGTTCTCCTTTCTTGATGACATTGTTGATAGCACGCGAGTCTGAACTTGACCAAAATGGCGGCGGTCCGAGGTTTCCGCTTGTTGTGTGTCTGCTACAGAGTGATTCCCAACAGGTTGGTGGCTGCCACTACCTCTGGCCACCTGTGCTCTGTTCGTCAGTGCGGACGAGTTGTGCAGTCCTCGCCTAAAGCGCGGAGCCTTTCAAATTAAGCTCGTTTCCGGGTGAGCCGTGAGCTGCATCCTTTATTTTACTGTGCCCTCAATTTTGCTCAAAGTCTGCAAAGTGACGTAGGCTACACTTTCTAACAAAAAGGGTTCGAGCCCTAGACTGGAGTCCAAAGGGCGTGCAACAGGGTTAGAAGCTGTAAGGGGAACTGTGATCTAAATGCAGTGGTTCCCAACATGTGGGTCGAGACCACCCAAAGGAGTCTCAAGATACCTTTGAGGAGTCATAAGATAAATGGTATAGAAAATATTTTTTAAGTATTCTGCTGCACAACTTTTCTTTGTAAAAAAAAAAAAAAAAAAAAAAAA
>NC_048424.1:4510093-4518468 GCF_013103735.1 Etheostoma cragini | reverse complement strand
TATTCTCTCTATTGTTGTACCGGAGGCCGTGAACACTCACAGCTCGACACGACAGCGAGCAGACAGACAAACAGGCGGAACACTCGTCTCGTGTCTGCTGTCAACATGTTAGAGCAGGAACGGCCCCGTTTCCTCGCCTATTTAAACACTAACACACTGTACACGCGCAGACACACGCGCAGACACGGCGCTTCCCGTTCCCAGTATGAAATGGACTGTCACTCAACACCTACGGGGGATTTTCCCACTCACTTTAAACATGGTCTTTGAGCTTGTCTCTCCCCGGGAAATTAAAATGTCAACAAAGTCATTAATACGGCACCGATTTGACTTTACGGGCTCACGCTCTGATGTTTGACATATAGCATACACAAAATAGTACAACAGGCACTTCCTGTATGAAGTCAAACCTGTAGGCTATTTTAGACTTTTATTTAGATTAAATAAACAATTTATGTAATGTAATATTCATGCTTGTCTCTCACCTGTAATAATTAAATAGGAGAACAAGGATACTCGAGGAATAGTCCCTTATTTATGCTACAACCTTTTTCAGTAAGTCTATAAACCAGGATTTTGCAGACTTTAAACGGGAGGCTTAATTTAAGAAACTAAACGTCTACAAATTGAATTATAGGTCTATTCTGGCTATTGTAAATAAATAAATCCAGTTCAGTTACTATCGACACTGTCGTTCATTAAGCCCAGAGATTTACAGGCAACCAAAGGGGGCAATCTTTTCATTGGCTACTCAACCACATTTGATTCATTCTGGGCAAATTCCATTTCATTTTAGTGTTATTTTTCTCTGGTGTGTTTATCTGTGGGCTGTAATATCCGTCATATCACAGGGGTTATGATGTTTCAGGAGTGCTGGTTGGTTTTTATGACAGTAGAATGAATCCTTAGCCTTTACAGGCGGCTCAGGTTGACTCTTGATGTGGAGTCCGGGTTTGGACAACCTTTAGGTCCATCACCGCCTGTGTGTTTGGTTTTTAGTCTGGACTAGGCTCTAGTTCTCCATACAGAGAGGAAGGCTGTGTCTTGGGTTTAATTTTTCATCAGCTCTGCCTAGGTGTTGGGGCTTTTCTCTCGGATTGACGCGGGAATCCCTTCGCTATCACTTTCGGTTAATGGTGCGCCGTATTTGGCCCTGAGCTCAGCCGCGCCAACCATCACAACCAATAATCTTTGCTTTACCTCCCGCTCCCGTATCGATAGCTTCTCTCGCCTCGGGCGGACGCTTTGATATGCTAATGCCGAGCGGGGCCCCGGATTCAGCCGAGATCATATTAATGTTGTTCTTTCTGACTGCGGCTTTGGCGGCATGAATATTCACATAACCTTTTTCAAAAGAAAATCACTCAAGAAACGCGAATCCTACTTAGGAGGAGTCGTGTGTGTTTTTAATCACCCTGCTATCCCTTTCCCCGTTCAGCTCTAACAGCAGCCTCACAGATCAAGCTGATCTGTCAGGCGCGCGCTCCCGCCACCAAAGCCCGTGCACGCGCCTCTTTTTTCTGTCAAGACATTGGCTGGCTTACTTTGGAGCTATAAACATTGTTGTTAAAATATGAGGAGAATGACATTTGGCCCGTGTCTCTTTTTCTTTAATTTTCGTGGCAAACTCGTAAAAGGCGTTTGATTCGGTGTGTGATCCCGCCCGCCACTCGCGCCGCAGCCCGAGGCTACTCTCCGTTGCTTAAATACCGCTATCGCCTCTGGGCCCGCGCGCACCACTGACTGCACTACCGGCAATAGCTCTTTTCGATTGCCCTTGGCAACATAAAATACAAACTACTTTGAATCAAAACATTTTTAGGGGAATTAATATGATGTGAACCCGCGGCTTTCAGAGACGCGCGCCTCTGACAGAGCGCGTGAGTCTGACAGACAGGTCTGCCGGGTTGGTGTCACATATAGGCCTACACAGACTAGCCGGACTTCACACGCGCACACCACGCGCACGCACACAGCCGAGTTCAAGCTTAACCAATAGTATCAATCGATTCCCTCGACCTACAATCGTCCACTTTTGACAGCCTGAGTGAAATACAAGTGGCACACTGCCGGGTACAAAGCGCTGCCCGCTGGATACAACAGGCTTTTGTCACCACACCGTGATGATGTCACAGTGGTGCTGTGGACTCGAGTCGCTGTCCAGGTGCTGAAATGAAAGGTAGAAGCTGCTGTCCATGGTGCTGAACCTGGATGACAGGTTTTTGAAGCTGCAGGTCTAAATGCCATCCTGCCAGAGAAATGGTACGAAACTAGCACATTTCTGCTGATTGTGAATAATAGATTCCTAAAACTAAAACATGGGTTACAGTTGCTCACATATAAGGCTTAGTTGGTGGCCAAATTGTCTCCATTGTCCCAAAAAGATTGGCGTGTGCAGCCTGCCTGCAGCGTTGTTCTATTCGGCCTAAACGGCATCCTTTTCTTCATTCCATTATATCCAGCATGGCCTAACAACAAAGCGACACACCCTGCTGTTAGATTTGATAATGAGGCGGATGAATAATAGAATATAGCCTACAGTATGTAGCCTACAGTAAGACAGCAACCTTGCGTTTCAGCTGCTTGGGACGTTAGTTCAAGTGAAAGTTTAATAATAATAGGCCTACTCAGAGCAGTCGATATATTCCAGGAGGATCCAGCAACACTGATTCAGATGCAATTAATAATGTGAAAGAGCATTCCCTATCACAACCACAATCATTTATTCACACACTCAGGAGCCTCAAGTACACAATTAAATCAACTTGGTGATTGGTGGAAGGTGAATAAAGGAAGGGTTTGTTGTAGATTACAGTAGACTTTTCTTACTTACAGACAAATATTGAGCTGGAACAGAAATATAAATATATGTACATAGTAAAAAATATAATATTTAACCAGTGAAGAGGAGTCTGATGAAGTGCTGAACAAAACACATTGATATCACCAGTGGTGATCGAATATACTTGAGCCTATGTGTTTTTATGGATTGAGTGTGCATTTACTATCACAACCTTTTCTGGTTTTATATTGTTTACAGCTCTACTGTGAAGAGTGTACAAGGATAATAAAGGCTGTAAACCAGGCAGACTCCCAGTGGAAAAAAACATGCATCTTTAATTATTTTATGCTTAATTGTTAAGATAAACTAAAGGATTATGTTTTCTTTAAGGGCTTAAACGACGTACCCCATTGAAAAATCCATTGGATTATCAGAAAAAATGTATTGTCACAATGCTGGAAACAGCTGTTTTTCTTAGCTTATGAGACGAGATGTGTAAAGATCAAAATAGGCTGCATCCTTAATTTGTGTGAAGGTTCGAAGGCGTGTATTTGAGACAGTGTAAACAGAAAGTTGGATTGGCATACTGCATGTGACAAAAGGAAGATAGTAAATATAAAAATATCCCATTTGATAAATAACTTTCATGTTATAATGAAAGTGGAAAAGCTTAAGTGGTGGAGTATTTTTCCTGTGCAGGTTATTTTTATTCACTGTATATAGTGCATACTACACGCTGGCTGCACTGACATTACATTATTGCACCGAGCAAAGAGACTTCCCGTTTGCTCAGATATGTTTTTTTGTTTTTTTTTAATAACTTGTATGTCCTGATACGTGTACATATTACAAATAAGAATCAGGGACACAGCTAAAGCCATCCTTCTCAGGGTTGCGGATACATTTAAACCTTTATGAATACGTTTTCTTTCGGACAAAAATTTGTGCATGTATTTTCTATAAGTCACGGCTTTTCAAGGTCTAAATTGATTTTTATTGGATACATTCAGTACAGACCTGAATGCACCAACACTGAAAAATAAAGAAAACGTCTCCTGCAGCTCTTGTAAAAGAATGCAGCATCCTCTCATTACTTGCAGAATTCATTACAAAATGAGACATCACTCAAACTTAATGAAGCCCCAGAATAATTTTCAGTGCCTTTGGCTTTGCACTGTGTTTTCACACAACATGCATCTGCCTCTTGTCCAGCTCCTGGATGGAGTTAAATCCATCATTATCATCATTGTTTTCAACAGGAGTTAAGAAGAGCCTCCTCGTCTGGTTGACACCTCACTGATCAGCATTTATTCAAAATACATGTTTAACCATAAATCCCCAGATCATGGCCGTATATTGTATGAACAAGCAGAGGCAGTCAGTCAGTGCACTGACAGAAGTTGTTTGTGTGTGTGTGTGTGTGTGTGTGTTAAAATGCAAACCAATGGAAGTGAACATACAGAAAAGCTGAATATAAGTTTTTTGCAAGTTGGTGTTATTTTAATATACTTTTAAATCAGTATTCCTGAAAAAAGCAGGTGCTGTTGGTGTAAAACAACTAAATACTTTTAATAAAAACCCAATATTAAACCAAACTGCTTGCACAATTTCCCAGAGGCATCAAGCTTTTGTCTACATAGGGGCTTTCCCAAAATATCACAAGGTTTTTGATTTATAATCTATGTTAAAACAAACATTTATCAATGTACAGAAAAACGAGCCAATAGGTGAGTCCGCCTTCCTGTTAAATGATGTCTTGACCTAACATTAGACATTGCATTAGTACACAGGTAGTACTAAGTACAAAAGGTACAAAGTTCAATTTGCCACTAATTCATAAACAGAAGTGTTTACCTAAAGTAGCAGTGGGTTTGAACCTGCTGGATAGCTCCACAGTTCTTTGTTTTTAATGGTTCCATTGTTGCATTATTTCAGCTTCATGTTTGACACAGCATCATTAGGGAAATACTTTTGCCAGTTATGCTTTCACTTCTTTGTTTGTTCAAAAGACATACAGGCAGTTATTTTGCACAGCTTATTCACGGTGCCATGAAACACTTGTGGACTTCTTGAGATGAATAATCCATTGGGGGAAATGAAACCAGGGCTGTTTTTCCTATTTCAAGAAAAGGTGACATTTTTGGAGATACATGGTTTTCACAGGACATCGACGAAGATCAAAATAGGCAGCATTTGTAATTTGTGTTAACAGAAATGTGGACTGTGTGTGACAAATTAAGGGGAGTTCAAATAAAATAACTATCAAGTTTGATAAAATACAATGAGACAACCTTGTTTCAAACTGAGGGTGAGCACACAACAACAATTTATAGTTCTTGGCCAACTACTCCTTTAACTGTTCTTGGGTACTGCTGTTTATCCATGCGGAGCCTTGTTGTAACAAGTCGTGTTGTGTGTGTGTATGTGTGTGTGTGCAGGGGGGACATGTGTGGTGAATCCTACAGATCTGTTCTGCTCGGTACCGGGCCGCCTGTCGCTGCTCAGCTCCACCTCCAAGTACAAAGTCACCATCGCTGAGGTGAAAAGAAGACTGTCCCCACCAGAGTGCCTCAACGCCTCCCTACTAGGCGGCATACTGCGCAGGTCAGTACACACGCACACACACGCACACACACACGCGCACACAAATCTGGCCGTATACCAATGCAGAACAAGGGTTTATCGTAGCTTCTTTCATGGATCCAAACGTAAATACGATGATTAAAGAGAGTGTACTGATTTGCTGACTTAGTCCTAGAGCTGGGCAATATATCGATATTGTGATATGTGACTAGATAGCTTAGATTTTGGATATAGTAAATATCCTAATATTGCATAAGTGTTGTCTTTTCCTGGTTTTAAAGGCTGCATTACAGTAAAGTGATGTCATTTTCTAAACTTAACAGATTGTTGTAACTGTTCTATTATTTGCCTTTACCCACTTAGTCATTATATCCACATTACTTATAATTATTCATCAGAAATCTCATTGTGTTAATATTTTGTAAAGCACCAATAGTCAACACTACAATGCCGTTGCTGTATCAATATCGAGGTATTTGGTCAAAAATATCGTGACATTGGATTATTTCCATATCGCCCAGTCCTACTTAGTCCTTTAAATCTTTTAGTACAGCTGACATGGTAAATGTTAAACTTCATCTCATTATAAATCCATGTAGAACCATTGCATCTTGCAGACAACAACATTTAGTTGCTAGTCTGTATCGATGAAGATTCATTTAGGGGATTGTTCAGATGCCACCAGATGTCCCTCATTTCGGCCGGATGTCCTACAGTGTAGGACATCCGGCCGAAATGAGGGACATCTGGTGGAAAGCGGAAGGTGTAGGACCTACACCTTCCGCTTTCTTTGTGTTGGTAGTATTTCGTAAGGACTGAGATAGGACACAAAACTCAAAAATAGAGTCCATCTTACAGCAGCAGGGTTATACAAGAAGAAGTGTAGTAGTAACGTAGTGAAAGGGTGGAAGGACAATCCAACAACACAAAATCTAGCCGTATAAATCAACAACTTGTAGACAAAGTCATTGGACAAATGTGGATTTACTGCAGGACTGTTCCTTTGGATTGTATTGGATTGTCAAAATGTCTCTATTATTTGGTCCACCCCCTGTACACCCTGTAACTAAATAATACTGAAGAGAGAGAGAGAGAGAGAGGGGGATTTTAAGAGTGAAATCCTGTTTTTTAAAAGCATAAATCTGGCTGGTGAACATTGGAGAGCGCTGCCTGAGTCTTTGTAGCCCTCAGATGAAACAGAGGATATACAGTAGCGCCCACAAAGACTATTGTAGGCGAACGAGGGCCGGGGCTGCACGCGCCGCCATGCCCAGGGAGCCAGAGGGAGGCAAGACCAGGCCAAAGCATGCCAGGATCAGAGGAACCAGAGGAAAGCAAGAGTTGCCAGTGCTGTATTATTGATGAGGCGAAGAGGAAGAGAAAGGGAAGGGGGGGAGGGGGGATATGGCTGAACCTACAAGATGAGGCATCAACAAAGTAGGAAAAAAAGCGTGCAAATAGGAGGTTTTGATCTTCATCTTAAGTAGAATAAACACACCAACATCGCAGCTGGATTATAACATGAATTGTATATCAGAAACAAAATCCTTGTTGAGAAGTGTATGTGCCTCCGGTTTGTTAAAGAATGATAGCAACCCCTCAGTAATTTCCATTCAAATGTCCCAAATAGATCTTTTGGGAGTTTTATAAGCTAGGAAGTGGACATTTGGTTTTAAAATGTTGACATAAAAAGATGAAGTAATGACAGGGACCATTGCCCCTCTGTTTTCCAAAATAGAACATCTTCGGGTGTAGAAAGAGACAAATGCTCAAACAATGACAGAGGAAACTCAAGGGGACACACAACCATATCTGTGTGTAAAGAAAGCCTATTTAATGTATAACGAGTTGACATGTTTTAATTTTATACTCTTTGATATTATGCTTAATTTCATGCTTTTGTCAAATCAAAGCAAATCTATATTCTTCCATCCTTACTTTCAAGACTTAATTAAACACACATTGATTGGTAGAATAAGGAGGCCAGAGGATTTTATTTGTATTTTGGTTCAAAATAATTGATGATGATGATGATGAAGATATGTGATCCAGATATTCTCTCTTAACAAATGACAGTGTGATGTAAAAAAATAAATTATTATTATTATTATTATTTTCGGTTTACACAGAGCGAAGTCTAAGAATGGAGGCCGGTGCCTCCGTGAGAAATTAGACCGTCTAGGCCTCAACCTGCCGGCAGGACGGAGGAAAGCTGCCAACGTCACACTGCTCACCTCCCTGGTGGAAGGTAAGGGACTTTTATCCAAAACACTTTAGCTACACCTTCAGATATAGTCCAGTTTTCATATTTGATCCATTTAGCATTTGTAAGATCAGTCTTTTTCCTGTTTTTCCGTGCTCAGGTGAGGCGCTCCACCTGGCGAGGGACTTTGGCTACACCTGCGAGACGGAGTTTCCCAGTAAGGCAGTGGGGGAACATTTGGCGCGGCAGCACAGTGAGCCGAAAGAAACCAGCGCACGCAAGAAAATGGTCCTAGCTACGAAGTGAGAAGACAAACACACATTCACACACACTAGCAAAGACACACTGGGACCGGTTAGAGCCTGAATTGTTTTTGTAACTTCTCAGCAAGATACAGTAGGTTTTATTCTGAAACTCTCCAGACGTCAAGGTTTTCAAAGCTTTAAGAAAGGTCAAAAGGTAGAGTTTGAAGTCACTGTTTGTCTATAAGTTTAGTGAAAAATCACGATAGATTCTGGAGTTACAACAGGATCGAAAAAATTGATCATTTAAAAAAAAAAATGTTTTCCTCCGATTTTGCTTTCACTTAACACCTTTTTCTACCATTTCCAGCCACGTTATAGTCGTAGGTTCATCACCCTGCTATTAACCATCTATCTTGAGGGAAAGTGCTAGGACCAAGGTGTTAAAAAACAAGAAAACGAGTGGTTTTATTGGCAATGTGAGAGTCAGACAACAGAGAAAATAAACAGAAGTTTAAGGAAAGAACATTCTGTGAGATTGTAAACTTCATGCACAGTGGGGGGG
>NC_048424.1:4507725-4510083 GCF_013103735.1 Etheostoma cragini | reverse complement strand
CCACTCCTAACAACCAACTAACACAGATATTGTAATAACAATTGTAGGTGATCCGGCTTGTGTTTATTTACATTCACAGTACTTTAGGGTGTGCTGAGGGGAACCAGCCAACACTCTTTTCCAGTTACTACTAAGTTAGAGGTTTCCATAATTCACACAATGGTTTCAATTCTGAATGAATAAAACCAGAAAAAGACAGCCTGGACCAATGTTGAAAACCAACTATGACTAGTCTCACTCCTGCATGTAGTGTTCCTTCAATTGTTTCCTCGGTAGAATTCATGTGTGGGTTGATCCAAAATCACGAGGAAGGTTGCAAGAAAAGTAGGGGAAAAAAGACACAAATTGCGACGGTTGTGTTGGGGACAGATGGTAACCCTCCTTCCCTCCCTCCTTCTGTCCATTAGGCAAATCTGTAAGGAGTTCCAGGACTTACTGAGCCAAGACCGCTCTCCTCTGGGCTCCTCCAGACCGACCCCCATCCTGGACCTGGACATCCAGAGACACCTCACACACTTCAGGTAACACACACACTCACACACGCACACGCACGATCTTAACACACTAGTGGACTGGACATTTCTTAAAAGGTTTCCAATCTAGAGTCACTCTAAACAACTGAGTGTAGACAGATTTCGGGCAGAGCCCGGCTGCTCTCCGTTTTGGCTCGGACCGCTTTGCCATTTTCGAAAGATGCAGCTGTGCAGTTTGTTTTATTGGCGCAAAGGACAGAGGAGGAGCGGCTTGTTAGCAGAAATGTCACATCTATGGCGTCATCTATAGCAGAATACACACAGTTTTATCCAACCTCCAAAGGGAGATGAACTGTAGAGCGCCCGGCAGAAAGATAAGAACTGAGCTCTGTTAGGAACCCAGTTATGACAGACTGAACAGCAGCTTAAAGGTCTGAGCTGAGAGGTGACATTTAGCTCGGAAAGAACCTGCCTGAGGATCTTACAGGGCGGACAAACAAGTCTTATATAGGAAAATTGATTCTTAAAACCTAGTTTGTGCCCATTTATCTTGTGTCTTACCTTAAATATCTTCTATTGGTATCCTGCAGTCTTGTGGTGATTTTACATTTTTCCTAGTTTTAATTAGTTTTAATGATTCCTATGTGTGCCATTATTAGATTGTGGGGTAAACTGTGCGGCGCGTTTTAGGAAAATCAAATAAAAACATGTCTGTTTGTGACTGTTGATCCCTGTGATTAAATCTCACATGGGAGTCTACTGTGTGATTTAAAGCCGTCATGTAGGACAATTTCTGTTTTAGGGCTGCAATTTCAGATTATTTTCATTGATTATTTTCTAGATTCATTATTTTGTCTATAAAATGTCAGAAGATAGTGAAGACGCCCATCACATTATCTAAAAGCCCAAGGGTAAGTCTTCAAATGCCTAATTTTGTCTGATCAACAGTCCTGAACCTAAAAATATTCAGTTTAAAATTACATTAGACAAAGAAAAGCTCCAAATCCCCTCAACTGAGAAGGTAGAACAATAGAATATTGAGTAATTTTTGCTTGAAAAATGACTTCATTAAATATCCATTATCAAAATGGTTGTCAGTTATTTTTCTGTTAATCAATATTTACATCTGGAAATATTCAGGCCTAGAATTTGCTAAAACAGTGTTCCCCATATATTACTGTAGAAAAAGGGAGGAAACGGCATTAAGAACATCACAGGAAACTGTGCTCTGACAGGGTTTAGCCCGACTAAAGACGGAGGATAAGAAGGAGGAAAGTTTCTGAGGAGAAAAAAAGGAATCAGTCTTCCTTACAAACCCAAACTGTCCTACCACTGATTTCTTCCTTCTCTTTGCACCTGAATGAAGTAAAAGTTTGTCATTTGTTCCCCCTCGACAGTCTGATCACTCACGGGTTCGGCACGCCGGCGGTCTGTGCAGCTCTCAGCACCTTCCAGACGGTCCTGAGTGAGATGCTCAACTACCTGGACAAAAACTCGAGCGGGAAAACCAGCACCGACCAACAGATCAACAACAGCTCAGAAAAGACGCAGCTCCGGAAAACAGTCGAGCCCCAGAGCAAAGACGGGAAAACAGAAAAGACTGAGTAGCCCCCACCCACCCGGTCCCCGTGCCTTGGAGCGCTGCATTTAGGAGTGTGTGTGTGTGTGTGTGCACCCACACACACACACTCAGAAAGGATTTGTTAACTCCCACTGTGTCTTCTTTGGGACAATTCATATCAATTGTTATTTATTTATCTTATGTTGAAATAGAACACTAAACTGAACTGTCCCAAACAAGACGTCCTGATGTGTGTGAACACATCCTGTTTAGGTGTGTGTTTGTGTGTGTGTGTGTGTGTGTGTGTGTGTGTGTGTGTGTGTG
>NC_048424.1:4503743-4507625 GCF_013103735.1 Etheostoma cragini | reverse complement strand
ACACACACACACACACACACACACACACACACACACACACACACACACACACACACACACACACACACACACCCCTGTACCTGTGAGAGCACTTGAACCCCCCCCAAAAGCAGACTTACTTTTACACCGAACAATCAGTGCCATAGCAACCAGTGTGTTGACCATGTGGCCAACATGTGAGAAAGACACCACTGCCTGGGTTAGGCTACACTGTGGTGTGTCTGTGAATGTGTGAGTGAATGTGTCTTAGTGTGTATGAGAGATAAAGAGAGAGACAAAGAGAGAGAAGGGTCCAACTCAGCCATTTTGTAAAAGGTGACTTTGCGGTTGCCGTCGTTACTATTCCCTGTGCATGTCTATCTTTGTACACTCCCCAGATCGCAAGTTTAGCCGACACAAGCTCTCTGACTCGCTCATGAACATTTGTAAAGATATATATAAATATTTAAATTACTTTTCTTGTAGGCTTTCAACTATGTATATGTTAAATCCCTAACTTCTGAAATGCTGGTGTTCAATAAAGACAGTTGCTACGTGTTCTACTATTTACTCTGGTTTTATGATGTGATGCACACATGCACCACGTATAAACATACAGAAGGTGGCAAAAGAGCAAGCAAAGATTGAAAAAAGGCACAGATCAAAGGCAGCGAGTGAATTATCCATACAAGTTCACAGTGTTAAATTATAAAAAGTCAGAGTTCCTCTCTAATGTTGTGAAAAAGGCTATACCTGCAGAAAAGTTCAAAAGACTCCTTTGAGTGTGCGAGCAAGTGTGTTTTCTTTCAGTTTGAGCGCCTTCTGTCAGGTTTTCTGCTTATTTATATTACAACAACAAAATCTGATGATGAAACAAAGAGAGGAGCAGCTGCCTGCTGGCGTCTCCATCCGGGCCGTGTACGTTCTGTTTACTCTTTAATATTCCAGTCATTTAAAAGAAGGTCACATTCACTGCGTAACACAAAAATGCATAATCAGACAGGATACATTCACAGTGATGCCTGCTCCGGTTTGTCATTTTGAATTAATGCAAGTGGAGCCTCAGGTGGAAAAGTAATAGTGGTAAAGACAAGGATATAAAAGGAGGAAGTAACACGGGTGAAGCATGCAAGTGCGTTCACAGTCTGGCTGTTATTGTTTGGTCTGGTTTTTGACAGATGGCGAATATACACACATGCAGTCAATGTTTTACGATGCTGGGACAAAGCCCATCTATTGATAATGCATTGCATAATGTCAAAAAGAATGCATTATGACAGAGGATAAATAACAGGTGGTAATGCATAATTGCACAAGAGCAGCACTGAAATGTACAACCATTCATAATGGAGTTATTTGGTTTTGTTAAGACTGACACCTGCACTCTCTCACTACACAATGATAGTTTCTAAAAAAAAAACACATCAGAGCAAATCTGCAACAGTTAAAATCAAAAATGATTGAAAAAGCAGCATGTGCAATGCAACCATACCTTTACACACAGTAACAGCCAACTCTTTGCTTTAGTGTTGGAACTATTCCGTTATTTGCTTAGTCAACAAAAATCAATGATTTTGATCGTCGTTCCAGTCATCGTTCAAGCCAGAAACTGCTCGTTATTGGTTGACATCACAGCAAATTGAATATTTTGGAGTTTTGGACTGTTGCTCGGAAACAAAAACAGGCAATGTGAAGATGTCACTTGGAAAATGTTCTGACATTTTATAGATTAAAATACTTAACCCAATGATAGCGATAGTGATAGCCCTGTTTTGCTTAGTTAGTTTTCTACTTGGAGTTTCTTTAGTACATTGGGCTTTTTGTTGCTTTATTAAAGTGCTGATATTATGCTTTTTGGCCTTTTCCCTTTCCTTTATTGTGTTATACAGTAAATCTTTTTTTGTGTATGTTATAGGTTTACAAAGTAAAAAAAGCCCTGGCTAGCAGTGCTTACCTCGCTACTGCGCATGTGTGACTCCCAACAAAGATGGAACAGAAGTGTGATGCCTCACTCTGTAGCGAAAACAGGGAGCTCAACACACAGGGTGAAAAGGGGAGCTCCAGCAATGTGCAGTACAACAAAAATATGGTATTTTTTGAAAATGAAACCATGTAAACCTATTCTGGTACAACCTCTAAATACAATTATTAACCTGGAAATTAGCCTAATGAGCACTTTTAAAACATCTCAATCCAGAACCATCTCTTAAAATCAAAAGAAAACTAATAAAAAAAAAAAAACACGGGTTTAAAGATTTAAGTGCAAGTTATTATTTTAATATCTAACAACTTTTGCCCCTGACTTTGGCGGAGCCTGGCAAAAAATTCCCAATTATCCCGTTTCTTCTCACCAGAAGGTTGATTGAAATGTTAACAGACAGGAAGTCCAACATGACATAAACTCAACATCTTGGGTACATGAAGGGTACCCAAATGTTGAGTTCATGAGCAATTTTACACATCATAATTATACATACACATAGGCAGATTATTTTGCTAAGGTTTACGATATGACATGTTTTAATGCCGTCTTTGTCTCGGCGGCTGAGAGGAACTTCCATCATATCCGTGGCTAATATAGAAGACTCCGCCTGATGTCTAATCAAACTCATGCATCTGAACCTCTGTGAGTGAATATGCAACAGAGTGATGTGTAGGAAGCAAAGCAGCTTTTTAAATTGGCTCTTTGATGGTTTCTGCATCTCACTAGAGGATATGAGCAGCAACAAATAAGCATGAACAGACATACTGTATACACCCACACGGAGAGCTAGACATATGCAAACATACCTCTCAGAAAAGTGACTTAATCACACTTTGTTATTAGTTGCATTATAAACATGTAATCCCTGCAAAAGACATCCCTGCTGACCCCGCATCTGAATAATAAGCAGCTTAATCAAAATGAGCTGGAAAATGAAATCGATGCATTGCCTGTTCCTGAGATTCTTTAAATTGACAAACGGACAAGAATGAATCATAAGCTTGACATCAGCATTGCATAATGTGATGGGGTGGCTGATGAATTATTCACACAAGGCTATTGATTTTATTACATTGCGGCAATTGTATTACAATGCGGGGCTCTGTCATTTTTCTTCTATTCAGCCTTCAGTATGCAGTATTTGTGAAAATCAAAGTGATTTTACTTATCATTACAGTGCAGAGCAGAAATTTAAACATGGAAGTAAGCTTATACATCCAGAACACGCACAAGAAATGGACATCTTCAAGCCAGAAATGCATGCAATGAATTCTGCCATTTATATAAAAGTGAATTAAACAGTCGGAGGTCTCAGAGGGACTATAACTCCTGCTGACTGAGCCCAACAGTCACAAATAGCAAACTCTGCCAACTTCTAAGCCCTGTCTCTCCAGTCTCTCTCCTCTGAAGCTATAACCCTCCTCCCATACCCTGGCTTCTCTGCTTAAACCTCTTCTTCCTCTGTCCTGATCCTGTTCATTCAAGGCCTTTCTCTCCTCAGTTGCAGTCCTGACTGTCCCCGTCACTCTCTGTCAACACATGCACGCACGCTATTGCAAACCTTCACAACTCCCCCACATCCAGTGAGACAGGAACGCCCTACACTCCCATCGAATGATGATCAGCCTCTTCTGCTTCCATTTGTCAGTTTCTGAGAAGGAATTGGATATGGAAGCCACGGTTCCCTTAATGCCGCAGCATGATGGAGTTTGGTTAAAGGTCCCGAGATATGGTGCTTTTTGGATGCTTTTAAATAGACCTTAGTGGTCCCCTAATATTGTATCTGAAGTCTCTTTTCTATAGACCTTAGTGGTCCCCTAATACTGAATCTGAAGTCTCTTTTATATAGACCTTAATTGCCCCTAATACCACATCCGAAGTCTCTTTCCCAAAATTCAGTCTTGGTTCAGAATTACAGC
>NC_048424.1:4459838-4503646 GCF_013103735.1 Etheostoma cragini | reverse complement strand
GGGGTGTGGACTTGACCAACTGCCACTTTGCTCATTTCTCTCTCATGGGTGGGCCAAGTTCTCTGGGTGGGCAAAGCAGAGGAAAGGGAGGTAACCTCGCTCCTTATGACCTCAGAAGGGGCAAGATTCCAGATCGGCCCATCTGAGCTTTCATTTTCTCAAAGGCAGAGCAGGACACCCAGGGCTTGGTTTACACCTATTGCCATTTCTAGCCACGGGGGGGACCATAGGCAGGCTGGGGGAATGTATGTTGATGTTGAAAAAAAAGTTCATGCCATGGGACCTTTGAGGTGTTAGTACTGGTACAAGTCTTATCTCAGGCTTTATTGACGCCACATTACAGTTTTGTTTCTGAATGCAATGCTAAGATGTAGTCATTTTATAATTTCCCCTTCTTTAAACATCTAATAGTCACCCAAGAATCATGCACATGGTCACGGGTATTCTGCCAAAGTAAAAACACAGATTTTATGGCATTTCCTTCTGTTGCATTGGAGGAAGTCTTAAGTCTCCAAATGTTTACTAGGCCTTTTGCACAACAAACATTCCCGCTTATGGAAGGAAAGTGTTCCTTGCTAATTACAATAATGATGGCTCCGTTTTAATCAAGTGTTCTGGTTAGCCATGACAGTGTGACGGTGAGCCGGCATGTACAAAAGCAGCTAAATGAAAGTCAGCCACCAATCATTTTATTATTCACACCTGTGATTTTCCTACTGCAACATGCCAAAACGTCTGCCGTGAGACTAATCTAAAACATAAAAAAAAAAATAACAGCTGACATTGTCATTGATTCCTCCTTGGACTTCTTATTCACATTTACAGGTTTATGCTGAGAGTTCATCAAATCAATGCTGAACTCAGGCCTCAATGTTGTTGCCTCATTTCTTATCCTTCAACTGTTGTTTGTGGTGTTCTAGTGCGCCCTAGTGGTCAACAGCAGAACTGCAGCTAGAGCCTGCATAGCTTCAGCACATAGTGACACAGATGAGAGTGGACAGGGTTAGAAAAGGGATGAAGTCTTGAGAATGATACCCACACAGAAGCTTAAAATGAACTACAAAGTCATAACAGCCAGATCCAAATGCTGCGTATCCCGTTATTAGTTCAAACAATGCAAATGAAAAGAAATGAACTTTAATGACTACAGTATATAATCCATCCATTTCCTCCTTTCACCAAGCTAAGTCAGCCAACGTGAACACATATAGTAAAATGACCAACCATTAACAATGTCCAAAAGGTTAATAGTGGGTGTACTATACATTATACTACACCCACATCTTGATACTGGTGCCTAGAGGATGTTTCTAAGAAAGTAACAAGACTGAGGTAGAAGATGTGAATAAAAAAACAATCAATTAATCATTTACAAAAATGTTATTTAGCGTCTGAGTCATTTTGCTCTGATTTCAGTCAGCACTCGCAGACAGGTACATGACAGAAATAAATACATTTTCACCCTTATATTTAGTTGTCCATCACACACTGGACTACTTTTTCCTAAACAACAATGGGCTGAATTGTGATGCACTGGGGAGATCCTGATTGGAGGACTGTGAATGATAGCATGGGGCAAATACACACTTGACCCAGAGCAAATATAAAGCCTGTCTTATCTTATCTACAGGCATGCCAAAAGCAAAACGACCTTAGGGGCCAAAACAGGTGAGATCCAAAACTATCACCACATTGCTTCTGCCCAAAATCCCAGTAAAAGTACAAAGGAAGACAAATGTGTCTTTTTTTGGGATTGATGGGTGCAAACAAAAGACAGGGAGCAGATAGAGCAGTACTAGTGTGACATGTGTGTGTAATGTATGCTGATACATTGTGTGTCAAAGCCCTGCAGGACAACAACCACAACCATGCCTCCAGACTTCCAGACTGTCAGGACATCTGTCATTGCTGACAGTCATATGCCCTGCCATGTGTGCATGTTTGTGTGTGTGAGTGTGTGAGTGTGTGTGTGTGTGTGTGTGTGTGTGTGTGTGTGTGTGTGAGAGAGAGCGAGAGAGAGAAGAAGGAAGGATGGGTGAATCTTTGGCAGCGGGTCATTCCAGAGAACATAGGAACAGCCGTGCTTCTTAAACATTCATGTCTGGTGTCCTCAGTTGCACGGTTTTTGCTCTCTTTTTTTTTTGCATCAGACATAAAAAAAAGCTCAACTATGTCAGAGAAAACGTACAGATACACATCAAGGCTTGTACTGACACATATACGGACTATATGAGAGACTGAATAAGCATATGGGACTCCGTACCGACCTCCAAAACCTATTTTGACACCTGAACTGAAGCTATGCAGCTTTTTAATAAAGACAGCTGCACATCCACAAATGGAATTCCTGACAGTAATTTTCTGGTTGAAATGTCCACTTCTGACTCAAGTGTGCACACAAATGTGTGCATTTGCTCCTAAATTGATCTGGTTTTGTCTGTAAATAACATACTCTTTTTGATCAACTGCATAACAAAATGCATTTAAAAGGAAAATTTCAATTAAATATGTAGCACCAAATCATTACACTAAGAGTTTACACCTTTTAACCCTTGTGTTGTCTTTCCCTCAACCACTCAACTACTTTTGACGTCCCTTTGTCAATGTTTTGTTGCTTTTATCATTAAAAAAAAATGTTTTTAATTATTTATTTATTTTTATTAAATTTTTATTGTCCTCCCCCCAATGTCGTCACTTTTTCAACGTTTTAGCCGCTTTTTCCAAAGTTTTTTACGCTTCCTTGTAAGGTGTTTTTGAAGTTTTTGAAGATTTTATTTTAGATTTAGTCACTTTTTCCAATATTTGTTATGTTTTTTTAACGTTTTGTGGCCTTTTTGACATTTTTGACACTCATCTTTTGCCCTCCGTTATTTCTGGTTTTAAAAAAAAGCCACTTGGAAATGGGTCAAATTTGTCCCCAGGACAATATTAGGCTTAATCGACTTTGTTTCCGCCTATTTAAATTGGAAACAAGTGAACAAGCAGCAATTTCATCTCAGAATAGAGTTTAGATGGAAGGATGAATGCATTTACACTCCCAGGACACTAGAGGGAGAAGTTAACACACATTTGGACAAAGTCTCCCAAGGAAGATTTAGGGGGTGGTAATAGGCGAGAGCCTTAGCTATGAAATATCAGATGCGAATATGATGTTTTTCTAGTAAATTTAACAATGTAACTAAATCTTTGTCCTTTCACCGTTTTTTCCCAGTTCACATGGAGTATAAGTACATCAGGTCAAAGGGTCTTTCTAGAACATGGAGCCAACAACCCTTGTTAAGAAAGGATGTAGATCACAGAGATGCTTACTGAAAGATTCTGAAGCCTTTAAACAAGCAGGGCCTGAATTGTGGACAAATGGATGGGTATCAGTAATAATAACAATCTGAGTACAATCTGCACTCTGATGTCATGTAATATAACTGGACAATAATCTTTTAATGACAAAAACATTTCAAACAACATCAATATTTTATCATTTTTTTCCCTGAATCCTTAAGAACATATAGTGTTACTGAAATAAAACCTATTTAAAAATGCCACACACCCAAATTGACTTATTGGGCTAAACAAGTGTTAAAAAAAGTTTTTGGATTTCAATATGTTCTTAAATGTCATCACACATTATATTGAGATAATACTTATTGCAATATTCTATGTATCACCCACGCCCATACTATGATGCAATTTGATGACCAACCAATGATGTGTTTAAATGCTGAATCCTCAAATTCAAGCTCAGTTTCACCACTGGGCATTTCATATTGGATTGTTATTTTGCATGCATCGTGCACTGGCCTATCTAACTTAAACAGTGTGAGATATAGGCATATATATGTAATAACAACTGCTCTTACTACTTGTGTGACGACAGAGTGGCGTCTGTTGGTATACTGAGACCACAGCATGCTGTATTTCACTGATAATTATGATTATTACTCCATTAATCCAACTACCAGTTACACAAGTCTGTTTTGTTTTTTAATTCCTGCCCCATCTTTTGAGGGATGATGCTTCTACACCTGCTCTCTCTCCTCTGTTGCTTTTAGGGCAATGCATGTAAAGGTTAACACACTTGCCATTCCTTACCAAAGTTAGTATCCCGTCTACATGGACTCAAAATAGGCCTCATTACAAGGTAAGCAGATATACAGACAAATGACAAATAGGAAACAAACAAGCAAAAAAAGGCTCACTAAGGTTTGATGAGGGTGGAAACAATGTGAATGACATGCTTTGGTCCTCACAGTTCTTGGCCTAACAACCGCGGGTGGTTTTGGACAAATGAGTTAGACTATACACCCCTAACACCATCGAAACTGTCCGGCCTTCCAGTAAATTTCTGCCCGGAAGGATTAAAGCTGTTCTGAAGACATGTGGCAGACTGTTACCTCACATTATTGGTTTGGTTGAGGGATAACATTCTATACATTTGTATTATACAACATATTTGTCAGGAACATGATTAAGTCCTGGACTTACTCCCATAGTTGTCTCTGATGTTTACACAATCCACCAACCTTTACCAAGACAGCCATTCAATGTCTGACAGCAAGATATAATAGAAGTTCTTAAGTTGTTCAATACAAGAACTAGTCATGCTTTTATTTTGGAAATTACAGATCTACACGATGAATTAAACATGTGTTCCTTGTATCTATTTGCAGTTCCTCATGCACAGAGATGCTGCTGCTGTCAACCCGCCCTATAGCTCTCCTTAACAGTAGTGGAGTCTTAACAGGGGTTCCCCATTCACAAAGGCAGGGAGAGAGAGAGAGAGAGAGAGAGAGAGAGAGAGAGAGAGAGAGAGAGAGAGAGAGAGATGAGACATCCCCTCCTCACTTGGTTGCATTCGGTTTACCGACCCCGGAGAAGCGACCATGCTGTGGAAACTAGTTGAGAATGTCAAGTATGAAGATATTTACGAGGTAACGTTGTCGCCCATGTGTTTGAGGTGTTGAGGACTTATTAGACATGCTGTGGCGGAATAATCAAGTGTTAAGTTGTGCGAGGCGTTTTGCAGCAGGCTTTAGGCCTGTTATTTCGTGAGGTGGTGACTATGAATATGAATTGGAGGACATTTCACCACATGACAATTTCGTTTGGCTCATTTGCGCTAAAAATTGCTAACTGTTTAGAATGTGTGTTTTGTTTGTGGCGATGGTGTTGGTCCACTCGCGTTTTAGACTATGAAGTCAAACGTTACATTTGTACATACACATGTATGGGCTATTTCAACTTTTCTGGAATTTTAACATATGGGATAAATATAAATATGATATGGCATTGTTTCTTTTTAGCAAATTCATGTTAAAAATGCAACTTCAAATTTAAGATTATTATTTAATATGTTTAGCTGTGTAAACAAAAATATTATATTGACAAAAAAAAGATCAGTGATGCTACAAAAATAGTCAATGTCTAAAATAGTCGCACTGCAAATTAATGTTTTATTTTAGATTTGAAATGACTGCAAAAGAAACATAACAGAAACACGCTGGGTCAATGGAAGGTGATAATGTGAATGAATTATGTAAATAATTTGGCTTCGGTCCCAGAACAATATATTGTTTTTAACGAGCGAGGGGAGAGGAGAAGGGGAGAAATACCGCAGCGCACGGGGGCGAGAGGATGCTCCGGTGATCCTCCGCCTCGCCTCGCGCTGAATGGGCTCGAGCACAAAGCACCCGAAGAAAGGGCAGCTCGGCTCTGCCCGGTGGGAAACCCTTGTCTCGTGCCGCACATGGCTTTTCTCCCACGGCTCGAGGAAGGGGAGGCTATAATGTTGTTAGACAAGTCACCGAAGAGGGCAAAGAGGGGCCGGTAATGTCACAATATAAAGTTTAATCACTTCTTTTGACTCGTGACAGCATTCACACGAGCCCCTCGTGCGCCCTGTAGGGTCTCGGGTGTGTTATTTTATGTAGGCTAATAACAGGCAGCTGCAACACTGCACGAGCCACCGCTTATTCAGTGTGTGAGTGCTGTGTTGGCTGGCGGAAGTTGACAGGAGAACAATCTTTAAATGTATTCAGTAGCCTATTTTGTTTCTGTGCGTAAAAGTACATTTATTTTCTTTCCTTTCTTTTATTTTATTTTTTTATTTTTTACTTTGGAACACTTTTTTACATCGCCTTGCACTGGCACGAGGCTGTTGACCCTGGTGGTATTAGTGTCACGTTAACCTTTACGTTAAACCCTGTTCGCATTGTGAAGCACCAACCTGGTTTATGGTGGTTTCTATAACGTTTAAGTCAGTTCGCGTAGAAATGGATTGTGCAGAAGTGTCTCAATATAAGAGAACGTGTGTCTATTCTGCATCCGGTTTTGCTTGTAAAAAGGCCCCCAAAGTAGCTAAGTGTTTGTGATGGGGGGGGGGGGGGGGGGGGGGGGGTCCTCACGGGTCTGGTCCCCCTGTTCGCTTTCTCCTGTGAGAGAGACTCCTCTTTCTATCTCCTGCTGTTCGCGCCTCGTTTCGGCTCTCCACGGAATTTAAACGTCACTCACGGTTGCGCGAGAGGCTTCACGCTCCATGTGTCGCCAGTCCCCTGCCTCGCGCACATTAATATTCCTGTAAGTCTCAGTCATGAATAACAATTACACCGTGTACCGGGGGTAGAGGCGGGCGCTCGGTGCTCACACTCAGAGCGGCGGCAGCTCCGGGCGGAGGAAGGTTCTGCATGGAGCTGTAGACCAGGTCGAGCCTGCAGATACAAACGCGCTGCCTAACCTGGAATGAGTTAGGCTATCTCGGCTCAACATTATCTTTAACATCCTGCTGTTTTACCGTAAGCCCCTCGTCACGTTAACAGAGGGTTTACAAATGTTAGTTCACTCCTACTCCACTGCGGTGAGTTTCCTTCCCTCACAATGTCCTATTTCAGAATTATTTTGAAAATGGTGAATCCGTAGACATTGCTGTATGTTTTCGTTCTGAGACATTTTAAAATTAGGTTAAGGCATTTTCCCTCCAGGGTCTTATATGCTTTTAATTCAGGAGAATCAGCTACTTTGGTTACATCCCCAGGGGCGATCTACTCTAATAAATGCATCATGATCCCGGGCCTCCATATGGTTTTTATTTCGTTAAAATGTAGTGGCAATTCTGCAATGAGTTCATTTGTTCTGTTCTTCTCTGCACCCTCTTCAAGGACCGGCATGACGGTGTCTCGAGCCACAGCTCGCGCCTGTCCCAGCTGGGCTCGGTATCGCATGCGGGTCCCTACTCCAGCGCGCCACCGCTGTCTCATGCGCCATCCTCGGACTTCCAACCTCCGTACTTTCCGCCACCGTACCAGCCACTTGCTCACTACCAGAGCCAGGACCCGTACTCCCACGTCAGCGATCCGTATTCCCTGAACTCTCTGCACCAGAGCCAGCAGAGCGCATGGGGGGCGCGACAGCGGCAGGACGCCGGGGATCGGATGGATAGCTCCGCTCTGTTGGCGCAACCTCGGGCCTCGCTGCCTCAGCTGTCGGGGCTGGACCCACGGCGGGACTACGGTGTGCGGCGGCCTGATGTACTGCTGCACTCCGCTCACCCGGGACTGGATCCCGGTATGGGCGACGGACTACTGCACGGGCTGCACGGTATGGAGGATGTTCAGGTGAGTCAAAGAACACAGCTGAGTTTAATGGAGGAGAAAGTGCATGTAAAATATTTTCACAGTTCCAGGTCTATTTTTCTTTTTTTTGAAATTTGTTTTAAAGATTTGGGGATTACTATATCAGAGAAAGGTAAACTGTAAAACTGCAAGTCAAAGAGCCCCGTTTACAAAATACAGAATATGCCAAAATTATATTACAGTGTATTGTATATTGTCTCAAAAGCAAATATAAAATATGTTCAATGTAGTCATGAATTTACCATTCAGTAAAGCACTATATATACGTCTTTGCATGTCAAGATTTTCCCATTGGATGCCATAAACTACTACAAAAATTGAAATAAATAACATCAAGAAAAAATTGGAGTGGAAGAAACGGATTGGTAATGGTTGACAGTTGTCTTCTTTATTGTCTCTGCGCCTTAAGAGTTAAGGTCAGTGAACTCAGAGCAGCTCCCTCAGGGCTGGACTCCCAGCAGCTGTAGCCTAAACGCAAATGGCCCACAGCTAAGAGAGCTAAGACATCTTCTTTGATGAGAAGATGCTGATGTGTGGAATAATCCACAAACTGCTGCATGGAGCTCAAATGTTGCTTCTGTTCATTCAAATTAGAGATGTGCAATATATCGGAAATATATTGATATCATGATATGAGACTAGATATCGTCTAAGATCTTGGATATTGTAATATCCTAATGTGGCATAAGTGTTATCTTTTCCTGGTTTTAAAGGCTGCACTACAGTAACGTGATATCATTTTATGAATTTACCAGACTGTTGAAATTGTTCTATTATTTGCCTTTACCCACTTAGTCATTATATCAACATTACTGATGATTATTTATCCAAAATCTCATTGTGTAAATATTTTGTGAAAGCACCAATACTCAACACTACAATATTGTTGCGTATCAATAGAGGTTTTTGGCCAAAAATATCATGATACTTGATTTTCTCCATATTGCCCAGCTCTAATTCAAATTCACTTTCCTTATCGGCCACACTGATTTGTAGATATTTCAAGCAGACAAGTCTGGAGAAGGTGCTGCAATATTTGATCAAAATTGCACTTTTTTTAAACTATCCAATTTTGTCTACACTATTTATTTTAAAATGAATATGGAGTTTTTTCTTATTATTATTAAATCCAAACTATTAATATGGACTCAGGGTCCGGATAAAAGACAATCATTACATTGAATATATTGCATACAAAAACGTTACATCCATGCTCATTCTATTGCTGTTACTGGATTTATAGAATTGGAAGGCTAACATTTTTGTGGGGATAATTTAGATTATATAGATTTGTCTTGCTGCCAAGATACAAAATATACAAAGCCAGCTACCAAAGACCTGGTGAAACAGACCTCTAGTCAGCTGTGTAGGATTTCATCTTCCTCTCGGTTCCCCTCAGGGCACAGCCATCACCAATTGTTTGCCATTTAACCTCCACATCAGATTCTCATTTCTGGCTTTCCGTATTTGTGTCATGCATTTATTAACCCCATTTAAATTTGTTCTAACAAGTTCTGTTTTTTTATATAAGCGTGCAGCACTGATGACAGCAGCAGGTCTATTCAAAGAGGAATCTATCACGCAGGATGATGAATGAATGAGATTTGATGAATGAGGCTTTCCATTTGTGTGAACAGCTTCTTCTTTACGAGTCACATCATGAATAAAAAGATGGACTGGATTAGAAATGGGATTCGTTTTCTCTGTGGAAAACAAACACACAGAAGCCTAAATGCCTCTGCTTTTCAAGACCTGAAATAAAACCTGCAGGATTTTGTGGGGTGGACAAGTTCCCCATGCTCGGGTTATTCCAGTGTGGACCTTCTTGTTTGAAGCATATAAAGCATATGACATTGATTTGTATATCTTGCTTCTAACAGACCATTGACGACACAAACGGAACCAGCATCCTGGATCAGTCAGTAATTAAGAAAGGTAATACACACACACACACACACACACACACACCTCTGTATCTCTGTTCGACGAACGACAAGATGTAATAGATTCAATAAAACATAGCTATCTTTGAAAAAAAGGTTTGGGCTATTCTGATATTGTGGATGAATGCTTGTACACGTGCCAGTTTATCTCTGGGTTACTTTACTCCCTGTTAGTGTCAATTGATGAAACTAACGACCATCATGATTTTTATCATATGCAAGGTCCAAAATTAGCACCATCTACTAGCCAAAAGCTGGTTAAATATGGCAGTGGCTGGTAGACTGGCTTCCCTCACCAGCCAATAAACAATGGTAATCTCCTGAGTACTGACAACATTCACTAGCTATTTGGCTGGTGGACCAAAAAAAAGTCACTTTTGCACCCAGGCTATGAATATTCTATGAATTAGGATTTATGGTGCGTAAAACGACAATCTCGCTCATAAAAAAGGGCACGACTTGGATCTAAAGTGGCCCACACGCGACTTGTTTGAGACTGTTGGGGCTGCTCCCTGGTCCATGCAGGCCCATCTCGTTTTCTGGGGTGTCCAGGAGGAGGAGTTCCGAGCCGGGTTAACGGTCCCGGTGTACTGACTACAGCAGGCAGAGCGCCGCTGACAGGCTGCCATGCTGGCCCTGATGATGTGCGCTGATTTAGTTACGGGGTGTTGAGTGACTGAGCTCCCCGCGGGGCATTTAAGCCGCTGATGTAATAAATGGCACCGCTCACGGAGATCTCGTGAGCTCGTTTAGAGCTAATCTGCGGTATTATCCCCCGCGGAGCCATCAAAAACCCCTCGCACTGGCCCCTACGCATGCATGCACGAGGCTGGCTGCTGCTTCTTCTTCTCTTTACGCCATTAGCGCGCGCATTAACACGCGGGATGAAGGAGCATCCAGTGCTGCCGGTGGGAGTTAAACCGGCCGTGGAGAAAAGACGGGGAGGTGGTTAATGCGATTTAAGAGCGCGAGCCAATCAACAATCGATAATATTGTAATGAGAATGTCGCGCGACATTAAATAACAGTAAATGCCCGGCGCGTGGGCGCTTCATTAGGCCAGGCCTAATGAGACCACGCGCACGCTGAACAAAGTTTGACAGAAGAGAAGAAGATTTACTCCTTGTGTTGTCTTCCCGGGTCAAAAAATGACAGCAAATTAGACATTTTTTAGACTTATTCTTTTTTTCACAAAGACCACCTTACTAGTTTTACAGTACTTTTTAGATTCAGGATTAATAACCCTCATTTATATAATAATAATAATAATAATAATAATAATAATAATAATAATATTAATAATAATGTATAGCCTACTTTATAAGTCCCGCATTGGGAAATTACATTTTAAACTGTTATTACACACATTACACACAGGCCTGAATTACACACACATGCTCAGTGCCTATACATGCACTAATGGAGAGATGTCAGAGTGTGTGTTTATGGGAGTGGGGGGGCTGCCCATAGAAAAGCGCCTCGAGCAGTTGGGGGTTCGATGCCTTGCTCAAGAGCACCATGGCCCAGGAGATGAACTGGCATCTCTCCAGCAGTCCCCCATTGTACCTAATATTTGAGTTACAAAGCAGAAATTATGAATTATTTTGACTCCAAGTGAACGTACAGATGAGTTAAGTCAGGAAGGAAAGTGATCAGCTGTATTTGCAAAGAGCGCTGTAAGGAATCCAATCCATTTTTGTGGTAATTTGGTTAAAAAGAAACCCATATTTTAAAGGGGTCAAATTTGACCCGAGGACAACAGTAGGGTTAAAAGATATTAAACAAATATATATTGAGTATCAGGATGCATCCTCTTGTATTTTAGAAACATGTTATGTAAGAGAGCCTCTCACATCGCCTCTCCTCTTTCAGTTCCCATGCCACACAAGAACATGGCCTCCCTGATGGCCGGCAAGGACGGGCTGATCGGGGGAATCACCGTCAACATTAACGAGGTGTTCTGCTCGGTACCGGGCCGCCTGTCGCTGCTCAGCTCCACCTCCAAGTACAAAGTGACCGTAGGCGAGGTGCAGAGGAGACTGTCCCCGCCCGAGTGCCTCAACGCCTCCCTGTTGGGGGGCGTGTTGAGAAGGTACGACGGCAGCCTTGACGCAGGAAGAAGATGCAGGCCTATACAAGCTCGTGGCTCGTTAAATATGCAGGGAGGGGGGGGGCTATTAATTAAACCCTGGGTATAGAGAAGGCCTCTGTATATGTGCCACTTAACTCAGATAACATTAACACAATGTCTGGAGACACAGAGCTGATGACTCCTGCTTGAAGTTAATTTATTTATGTTTGAGGATTCTTGTAATATTATTATTATTTTTAAACTTTTTCTTAATATATGTGCCCTAGTTTTTTTTTTTTTTTTTTTTTTTTAAATTGTACAATTAACACGAATTGGTTCCATTTGTTTCTACAGAGCAAAGTCTAAAAATGGTGGGAAATGTCTGAGAGAAAAGCTGGAGAAGATTGGACTCAATTTACCAGCAGGAAGACGCAAAGCGGCCAACGTCACATTACTAACGTCTCTGGTAGAAGGTGACTGATCGACTGTTTGACTCCAGAAATACAGAAACTACAGACATAACATGGCAGTTGCTCACTTTGAAAATGATTTCAACATAAACGACCGTCAACAAAATGACAATGACCGTGTAGGCCTATTTATAAAAATGGCTGAACGTATATAATGTCAGCATTATGAATATTCAATTCTGAAGGAGAGGAGGACTGTGGTTGCTGATTTAGATGATATGATTCATTGAAGGCTCGGTTTGGGCCTATGTTGTACACCAATGCGACATGTTGTGGCCTCTATTTTCCATGTGTCCCTTTCTTGACATAGCCTACATATAGCCCACTATTATATCGCCCATCAATTTGGTGATTTTTAAGACACCCAGGTAATAAGGAGAATACTTCTTTCTACATTTTAAAATGTAACAGGTCATCAGACATTTCGTAGACTTCAGATTTTTTTTTTAACTGCGTCTACATTTTTAGTTTCGTTTGTTTCTCCAACACTAGCCAACCGTTAATTTCCACAGTAAAACTGAACCATTTGAGCATTTTTGGTTTGCTTTTGCAACAGCTAAGAGGACGAGCAGCCGAGGCACGTTGGTTTAACGTCTCAGGTTTAACAAATCGCCATTACCAGGAATTGGCTTAACAAAAAAGGAAAAAGAAACACGTGGGAGTGTACAGGTCGGGTTTTGTGTGGCGGGGTTACTGTTTGTCTCCATTACATTCACACTGACTGTGAACGCACCTCTACCGCCCCCCAGGTGAAGCCGTCCACCTGGCCCGGGATTTCGGATACATCTGCGAGACGGAGTTCCCCACCAAAGCAGTGAGCGAGTACCTGAACCGGCAGCACGCGGACCCCAACGAGCTGCACACGCGGAAAAACATGCTGCTGGCGACAAAGTGAGTTTGATGGACCGTGTGATGAGATTCTATTCCCTCATATAGGGTGTTGTCAGAATATATAATGCATGTCTGTAGGGTAGGGCGATGGTACCGGTGGTAATGTCATCATATCCGATGACTAGCTGTAGTTTAATCAAATATAAGGAGTAATTTTGGTATTTAACCACATTCAACCACAGGCCAGCATCATGGAGAATAAGGAGTACAAATGTCTGGGCCCTGATACAGTACCCTCTGTCTGTCAGCACAGAGGTGGGCCTATATAAGAACAAAGTGCTTGGTGAAGAGGGAGATAGGGAGATTTCCTTTCTTCAGTAATCATCACAAGAAAAACACACCTTTACAAAACCATCCAGCCAGTCTGATCCAAAACAGACATACAGACATTTATGGCTGAGAATCTCCGTGTTTGACATAGTTTACAGTTCCAGGGTGCCACTTTGAATCGCATGACTGTCACATACAGGGTGAAAAACAGGCCATTATTTTTCTTCAAGTAGTTACATGTCTGATGAATTAAATTACTGTAAAATTAAACTCCCCCCTCATTTTCCTAGGGCCTCTGTGGCCCCTTTTTAGGACCCCCTGAGGGGGCGCAAACCTCTCCTGTACAGCCTTTGTGCTTGACACTAAATCACACACGTCCACTTTGCCACAGTAAACATGGCATTGACATTTAAAAAGGAGAGTGCATCAAACTCGATATAGATCGTTAATAGTGAAATGGCTGATTGGAAAATTGCCACACTGAAAAATGAGGGCAGTTATATTCAATTCAGAAATGAGCAGAAATCCGCATTAAAGTCAAGAATCTTGTGGTGTCTAAATGCCTTGCTAAAAGTAGCAAGGCAAGGTAAATGCCTTGCTGAAAGTAGCAAGGCATTCATTTTCACCACCGAAAGAACCATTAGCTTACAGGAACACTTGAATGTGCAGCGCACAGACATTACTAAATACCAGCTCTGGGGTTCCTAGTGTATGTTTGACCTTCGCTTCTGGTCTTAGAAGTGATTCATTTTACTGGTACTCCTCGTAAAAGTTACTTATATTAATCCATTTTTTACGGCCGTTAAGCTGTGGAATTGAATCCAGGATCTTCTGATTACTTCTAGCAAGCGAGCAACCCAGAGTTTCTTTAAAGAAACCAGGGTGGGAGAGGTGATGGGGATTTATTAATGTGGATTCAATCCCAGAATTACTTTGGATTTTGGCCTATTTTCACAATGTCCAAAAAAAGCCTTTTGCCAACTAATGCGTTGTCCTGTTCTGTGTCCATTTACAATCCCCTGAATGAGATTTCTAGATGAAAAGGAGCTGTAAACTACAAATACCCCATCAGGAAGCTTGTATTTGTAGCTTGCATAAATAGTGCTGTGTGCTGGCCTATGCTGCATAACCATCTGCCCGTGTGTGTGTGTGTGTGTGTGTGCATCCCAATGTATTCAGTATGTACGGTGTGTTCGGTGGTGGATGTTTGATGCTCAGATTCAAACCTGTTCCAATACTGAGCGTCGGTGCTGCCCGTTAGAAATTCATTATTTAGCAGTCAAGTGTTTCAAGTCGTCAGAAAACAACAGCCTGAGCCAAGAGTGTAGCCCGGGGTGGCGGCTTCTCCTCTCTACTCCCCTAACCCCAGCTGGGCTCGGCCTGCACAGCCTGTCACTCATTTGCCGGAGCTCTGCCCTTAGGCCGCTTACAGGGTGTGTGTGTGTGTGTATGTGTGGTTGTGTGTGTACGTGCATGGGGCGTGCAAGTACAAATCTGAGAGAAAGAGAGCGAGAAAGGTCTCTTGAATATAAAATGTGGGCCTAAAACCAGAGGATGATTTGCTGAAATTTTACAAAAAGAACAAGGTGAAGACATGGTTTTCTTTTACCATTGCAGTTACTGTAACTGTTCCACATGTGAAGTATGAAGATCCGTTTGATGACCTAAAACTACACAATAACAGTTAAAGATTGGCTCTTATTGTGGAGGCCTCAAACCATACAACTTGTCCTGCCCTAGTATTAGTTTCACTTCATTTTCCAGACTTGTGTTTCTGTACAATTTTCAAATCTGTGCGATTGGCTTTTTTGTATTTTCTCAGTGCATTTTGCATTAACGGTATTGTGGCAAAATGCTTTTCTCATTCTTGAAGATAATTTGTCAAACATAAATGATGTAGTATTGAGTAGGCGTTAAAAGTTGAGAGGGTGTCTAACAGTCTTATCTAAAGCATCAATAATAAACAGGTTTTTTGTGTCAAGCCTTCCCAATCGAAGACAGAGCTTTGTGTTAGATTTTGAAGAAAGAATACTTCTGCACAGAGTCACAGACAGTAACTTTAGCCAGAATGTGTCGCATATTTTTAGGGAATTAAAGACTCATCACATTGAAAATGTCTCTTGCTCTCCCGGCGCTGCCACTCTGTCCAGGTAAAAGCATGCAACAGCTGATTGCATTAAGTTCACCCTTGATCTCTTTTTTCAAATGCATTTTGGAAATTAGAAAATAAAATAGAGGTAAACAGAGAGAAGTTGAAAGAAAATGCCCTACTCTTAATTGGAAAATGGATCTTGAACCACTGAAGCCACTGAATATCTAGTCTGGAAATCCAGACCTATATCCAAAAGATTAAGGGTCTGGCATCGAGTAATGAAAATCGCCCATCCTGAGGGGCGGTAGCAGGCGTGCATTTGAAAATCGGACTACACGCAATTGGATAACACTACGACCAATCCCAACAACACACGGGGTGACGTATCCAGAGCCCCAAACGCTTAGCTACCAGCAGAGGTAACTGGTAGATTAAACTGTCGTTTAGCTTGTCTCTAGCCCCGCCTACATCAGATACACCGATGTGATTGGTGCAGCTCGGCTACAAGGGCATAGTTAATGAGCAGCATTACTTGATGCCAGAGTAACTCGCTGAGCAAATTCAAATGGTGCTCTCGCGAGAACTCTGGATTTCCAGTTTTAGGAATTTAGTTTGTTTAGTTTTAGGAAAGGTCGTACTGTGGCAGCAGGTGGTCGGTTTCCACCAGGAGTTGTTTAACAATGTAGACAAAGAAACTTGGTTTACCATCTTAAATCTGATTGCACAACACTGGTGCACCAATCTTTTACTTCAGTTTCCCTCCCAGAGAGTAGGTGGGTGGGGTCATCTGTCCTCAGGAGCAGCTGAACCATCTAAAAGAAATGTGGGTTTCAGTGATAGTCAGAAATCTGTTTTATCCTCTTACCTTTATTCACTGAGAGGAAGCCTGATCACATTCACACAGTTACCCATTCCTACCTGGAAGCTGTTCAGCACAACCACAGTCTGACCTGTTGCCACTGAGCTTCTGGAGCAGTTGGGGTTAAGGGCCTTGCTCAAGGGTATCTCAGTGGTGGTAATGAGGTAGGGACAAGCTACCTGGAGGCTGGGGATTGAACCGACCTCCCGGTCACAAGCTTGCTTCTCTAACCTGTAGTCCACCACTGCCCCTGCCTAACGAGAACAAGGCTCTAGGTATCACTGCTCTGCTTTTATTGGCCACTAAACTACTGCAACAATGTATTGCAAATATGTTAATAATGTGCTGTTCATTCAGATAGCAGAGCACTTTTGGTTAACACAATTGGTAGCTCGTTGTTTTTCCACCAGACATCCATGTCCAAAAAATAAGACGTACTAAAATGCAGCTTAAAGTGAATGTGCCCCTTCTCCTTCAGTGCAGTTAAAACACCAAAAGACTATGCGATTATAACATAAGTTTCAGTGCTCTGAAGATTTGTTTTTTGTAAAGATTATTTTTAGGGGCATTTTTAGGCCTTTAATTATATAGGACAGCTGAAGACATTAAAGGAGGAGAGAGGGAGAATGACATGCAGCAAAGGGCCGCAGGGTGGAGTCAACCTGCGGCCGCTGCATCAACGAGTAACCCTCTATTTATGGGTGCCGGCTCTACCAGGTGAGCTCCCCAGGGGCCCTGGTTCCTTTTTTTTTATACCAATAATACTGTTGGTTGTATTCAGTTTTCAGGTGTCTTTGCAGGGACATCTGCATCTAATGGTGCAAAATACCGTCAATGTCTCCCCTTGAGGCCGTCTCACCACAGAGGCATCTTAGCAAGATGTTGGTGGTGTTTCATTTGGGTGCATTTACTCAGCTTTTAAACTAGAAAGCTGGTGCACACAGTGTACACCGTTTTGCTGACAGGGTTGGTATTGACAGGTATTTTACTGTAGTCCTAACTGGTTACGGGCCACTCATTGTGCTCTGATATTCTGCTATTTCATTATTTGTAAATGTAATTTCCCCTTGGCGATTATAAAATCTTATCTTCACTTATTGATTGAGGCGTTTTGATCATTTTACACACAAGTATGCATGATTCTGGTGCAGTAGAGTAGCAAGTTATAGAATATTAGTTTTCAGAGTGTTTCTATGTTGTTGTCAAAATTCTGTGTCAGTCTTTCCACTTTTTACATTTAGAAACAATGGAAAAGAGGTTTCTACTGTTTAGAAAACAATAAAATTATTCTAATACTGCCAACAAATGTCCACTATCAGCATTGTTACTATTTTGGGGGAAACCCTAATGACGAGGCGGAGTCCCCTCCTGATGTCTTGTGTCTTCTCCCCTGCAGACAGCTGTGTAAGGAGTTCACAGACCTACTGGCCCAGGATAGGACTCCTCTGGGCAACTCCAGGCCCAGCCCCATCCTGGAGCCTGGCATCCAGAACTGCCTCTCCCACTTCTCCTTCATCACGCACGGCTTCGGCTCACCTGCCATCTGCGCAGCGCTCACCACTCTTCAGAACTACCTCAACGAGGCTCTCAAAGGACTCGACAAGATGTTTCTTAACAACCCTTCCAACAACCGGCACGGGGATGGCGGCAACAAGGCCGACAAAGAGGATAAGCAGCGGAAATGAAGCCTTGGGGGCTGCTGACGGAGAGCTGAACGGGAGGCAGACACACAGACAGAGGCGTTACACCGTTACTTCTAGCTTTACACCACTGCCACACACAGGGCTGTGGAGGAGGAGGAAGGCTTGGTAGAGAGAAAAAGGCAGAGGAAGACACCTGTGGGCCAGTGTCCGAGAGCACAGAGGGATGTTTCATCTGTGTTAAGTTCTTTTCATTCCCCTGAGGACTTGATGGTTACTGTGTTACATCCATTTTGCTCCACCTGCCTGCGTCCTGTGAGACTCAGATGCAGTGAGCAGCCAACAAACATTATCTGTGTGTGTGTGTGTGTGTGTGTGTGTGTGTGTGTGTGTGTGTGTGTGTGTGTGTGTGTGTGTGTGTGTGTGTGTGTATGCGTGCGCATGCACGCTTGTGTTTGTCCTCACACAGAAAAAGCATTGTGGGAATGGAGATTGCGTGATCTGTGAAACAGGTTTGTCTGATTACTTAGCGCAAGTATGAGGGAGGGTGTTAATTTATGTGTGTAAATATTTATTTATATTAATTTAAATGGATGGTTGTTTAAATAGGTGCACCAGCTATTTTGGAGTAGGCCTATTTTTCTGTGATTCGACCTTTGTGAGCCGCTGTGTGGGGTTGGGGGGGCTCATCCAGTGTTTTTCTGTTCTTATAGAGCTGTTGTCATGGTGCTGATGATGGGTAGACATGCTTCTAATTGTCCAGTGATTTCATTTCTATCACATTGATAATAAACCATGTGTTTTATTATGCGAGGTGTCCAGCCTGCGCCTTTTCTCCACTGAGTCCCACTAAGGATTGGGGGCGTCAGACTCACTTTTAGTTCAATCCATTTAAAATGTAAAACATGATATTTTCTTTAGCTGATGTCAGAGCATTTATAGCTAGTTATTTACCTGGATATTAATGAACATTTGCAAGAGAATAGTTTACACCTGGGGGATTAAAAAAAAAATGCAACTTTCTGAATGACTGAAATTAGACTTAGCCCCAACACTAATCCTGTTATTATGGGATATTCAGTGCAATGGTTCAGATTCACAGGCCGGGCATAGTCAGTTTGATCTAAATGAAATGTGGGTTTCTTGTTTAACTGCTGTCTGTTTATCGCAACAGAGATTTCTCACCATTTAGGTACCAGTGTAAAAAAAACAAAAAAAACAATTAAGATCTTATTAATAGGCCAACGACGGCATGAAAGAAAACCAGTAAATACAATTTTAATTTTAATTTAAACTAATTATTCGATGCAGCAGAATGTACATTGCCGACCACTGTGAAGACATGATAAGACAGCTAAGAATTAATATTTTAGATATTTATAAGAAAATCACCTCAGTTTAACAATCGTTATAATGTAGCCCTCATTTTCCGGCAGGGAGGAAAATGTGAGGAAGACGTAATGAAATTGTAATATTCAAAGGCCCAACTATTATATGAATATAAATAAAAATGAACGCCACCACAAACACTGCAAACACAGAATTAATTAACTGTATAACACATGGACTGGACAGAACTAATTTAGAGTCATCATTGTTTTCTGGTGCTATAAGGCTTGTTCACCTTAATGTTTCCAAAAACAAGAGTAAACAGCTCTTATATACAGTGAACATCACTCAGTGAGTATATTTAATGTTCAAGTCACCATTTTAAGGTGTTTACTTTCCCAAAGTTGTAGTTAATAAGGTACAAAAAATAGCTGAATGGTCCTTTAATTGTCCTATATTTAGCCTAGTTATTGCTGACGTGTTTCATTATAATAACATTGTTTATGGCATGTAGTCCAAGATTAAAATGTACAAATAATAATTATAATACTGATAATTAACTAATGATATTGTTTCAATACGTCTTTTAAAGGTTTAAAATATAGTCTAGTCTTTATAGCGTAATGCAAAGCCTCTGAAACGCACCCAGGCACGCACGCTCACGCCCCCCCCACCCACAAACACACACACACACACACAATGATGGATGCTGCCTTATTCCAGGGAGATAATTGGCTGTATTTTTCAGCCAGTGAGGCCCTCGTTTCAGAGGCTTCACTCTCTCTCTCTCTCGCACGCGCGCGGGGGGAATTGAATAGTGCCTCGCGGGCCCGCTTCTGCGGTGGGGATCTACTGCCGGTGTGCTAATGACGGGGTAGCGCGAGAGACACGAAAAAGTAGAGAGACACAGAGAAAGCTAATGAGAAAGAGAGATGGTGAGGAAGAAAATAGGGAGCTTGAGAGGGAGAGAGAGAGAGAGAGAGAGAGAGAGAGAGAGAGAGAGAGAGAGAGAGAGGAAAAGTGTCCCGCGGGCTCAGTGTGACCCGTGGAGTGGAACGCCGCGTGACGCAGGTGCAGAGTTCAACACCCGCATGTCCGCGAGCGATTCTCGCTCAACAAAGAGAGGAAGCTGCTGAGCATCAGTGGCTCCAACAACGACAGGTTGGCTGGAACAATAAGCAAACAAGCCAAAGAAAAGAAATCAACAAAGACGGAAGAGAAAAACGAGGTTTGAAATCAGGCAGCATCCGTTCTTTAAGAGGACGAGTCACCCTGTCCATTTAAATATTACAAAGGCACTCAGTGTAACTAAACGACAAGGTCATGTTGGCAGAGACTTACGTGTGTGGATTCATCAACTGAAATGTATCAATGAATGCTTCAGGAACGGTGTAAAAGATAGGAATATGTAATACAATGTTGTTCTAGTTTAGGAATTAAAAACTCAGCTATACCAATGTTAATATAAACACTTGTATAAGTCTGTCAGACAATATATTGGTCTAAGTGTCAATAAGCGGCAGTGGAAACCTTTCTTTTTCTTCTTAAAAAAAAACTTCTATGGAAGAAATCACCAAACGCTAAAAAAGGGATGAATTAATCAAACTTATGCAGCAAGTGGTGCACTGATGGCTGATACGGACAATGATGGATACTGGAGTGTGTGGTTGATTTTCTGTTTTTTAACTGACAAAACAGCTAAACCTAACCTTATTTAAGCTTCCTACAATAATGAAATACATTTTAGTTGTACATTTAAAATGAAAATTAAATTAATGGCAAAAAGGATCTCCCAGACTGAACTAAGGTGCTAGCCTTGGGTGACCGAATGTGCTCCCTCGCTGCTAAAACTATTTCCTCTTGTAGGACAATAATGATCTTAATTGAACAGAACTGAATTTACAGGCAGAGAGGCGTCTTTTTGCTCACTTATTTGTGTTGTTTTACCTCCTCAAACTTAAAATCCAAACAAGTAACCAACATTGTGCAGGTTTTCTTCTCTTTGCCAACAGTTAGTTCTGTGTACTGAGCCTCAGGCCTGAACAACCACCTGGTTTTCACTAAAGAGATTTCCAAGATCTCGCAAATAGCATAAATTACAGTAATCATGTTATATATAGGCTATTCTAATCTACTTGAGTAGAAATTCTTAAAAATAAAGCAACTACAGCTTTGAATGCTTTGAGTAAGATTTAAAAACACTAACAAAAATGTAGAAAATATATAACATGTTGTATGTATTATTGATTTTAGACTTTAGTCATGTTGTGGCACTGACTTGTATAGCGTAGGGGACTTTTAAAGAGCAGTGCTTTTAAACAACAACAAACTACCATATAGATGGTCGCACAACACAACCAATATTTTGACTGCTGTTTATGAATGGAATTTGCTTGAGGATTTTAAACATTTCCAAATATGATTTGTTTAAATTTACAACATACAACTGTACGGTTTAGTCCATGAACAACATATTTAGTCATATACAGAACATAAAATATCCTACAAAGACATGTCATGCTTGTGCCACGTAACAGTTGATAATGATACGTAATAACGTGTTCTGAGGTAACGGGCATTGTAGATCTAGTTTTTTTGCAACTGTAGTCAAGGACCATAAACCTTTGCCAAACTTTAGCATTGAGCAGCATTCTGATTGTTGTGTTTAGTGTTTTTTCCTCTTAAGGATATACATCAATATAAAAACTTACAAACTTGGAGTGTGTTAATGGATACTTGATTCAGAAACCAATGCAAGCTACAGGAAGTTGACCTAAAACCACATAAAAGACGTGTCAGTAACACTCTGACAGGCTCAGGAAAGCTTGAAAACGTATAATATCTGCTCAGCTCACAATTTCGGCTCAACTTTTATTTTGTATTTATTATAAGGATCCCCATTAGCTGACGAATTGATGACCTGCTAGTCTTCCATGGGGTCCAAAACAACATTTAATCAGACAATATTAAAACATTACATGACATATACAGAAAAGAAAAGAAATAAAGGCAAAGGCAAAAACATACAATATCTGCTTACAAAACTAAATCACCAAAAAGAAAAAATTACAATTAAAATTAATTTATTGAAAAGACAATAGCAAACCAAGCAAAGAGAGAAATATCTTAAAAACAAAGTTGTATATTACATTATATTACATGGCAACCTTTAAGGTAGCGCCACTTTTCACCACACAATCAAAAACCTCAAGTTAAGTTTAAGTGAAGGTAGGATTTGACTTTCTTTTTAAAATATAATTTTAATGTGATAGAGCAAATGTTATTTGGGATTTTATTCCACAAACTAGTCCACTTCCACTTATTCCACTCTGTAAATGAATGTTTTTTTCAGGTTATTAGATTTTGGTAAAGGTAGAATCATCTGCCCCCACAACAAATGTGAGTTAATACAAATACATAAGAGTTAATCTAATAATACAAATCCCAGGCGAAATTCCAGGACATAGTATTCACAGGAGTCAGTGGAGATTTGTAATACAATTATTCAATTTCCCTTTCTATTCTTACGCATTTTCCAACCAGGGTGGGCTTAGACCAAAATCAAAGAACGAGGAATCAAAAGTGTGATGTGGGAGAAGATGAAAAGATTGGGTGTTGTTACCCTCAGAGGACCCCGGTAGCTCCAGTACCACCTCTATAGACCGAACCACTGAGCCATGATGAAATACTACCTTAGGATTATTACAGGTGTGCCTTTCAGAGTGGTATGATATAATTTCCTTCTCTTTTGGTTTACATCATTCGTGCAAGATTCTGCACTGCTCTGCAATCACCTGTCAAAATTGTAGTTTTTGTAGGTCTAACGTGGCCATTGCAGATCACAGTAAAACACATCACTTCCTGTGCCTTTGGGAAAGCTCCACCAGCTGCAGAGTGTTTAAAATAAGCATTCTGGAGCTGGATCTAATACAATTTACTAGTTTTTGATGAATTGGTGATAATGGGAAGCTAATTTTATTTTTATGAAAACGTCACCGGTTGTTACTTTAATGAGAGGACCGGTGAGAGGTGATCGAGTTATGAACATGCACCGAGCTTATGAACACATTGGTAATATTTGATATAGAAAGTACGAGAGCAGCACTGACGGTCTCTTCTACATACAGTCATGTCTGCATCTCTGTCAGTCTGTCGTTTTGCCAGAAAGTGAGAGAGCAGGGCCCCATCAGCAAAACCCCCCAGCGTTCTGTCGTGCAATGGGCTGTAAAAATGCTTATCCAACACACACACACACACACACACACACACACACACACACACACAGGTTATCCAGCATGCAGGCAGCCGAGTTTCAGGAGTAATTCCTGCTCGGGGCACTGTGCTCCAGGCAAGGCAGGCGCGTGCTGGATATTTCATTATTCATTAATTTACTGTTTAACAAATCCTGTCATTACTGAGCCTGAGACGAGTTCACACACTCACACACACACAAAACACACACTCGCAGCAGTGGGTGTCAGGCGTGGCAAATCGGCCTGTTTGATCCCGGCCTTCTCAACAAACGGGGAGAGAGCCATGAATAATAAGAAACGCGAAGCCTCGCCGGAACGAGGGAGCGTGACACTGTCTCACAAAAAGCCCTTTAGCATGGAGCAAAGCTCCGCTGGGGCCTCACCGAGGGCCCAGGGTTCATTATATGAAAAGACAAAACAAACAGTTGGCACAACCGTGATCGATATGAAAGGCAAAGCTCCCACACACACAAAAGGCAAAAGTGAATCAGTCATGTTTGACAAAAGACGCCGTACTGTTTCCTTTCTGCACACGGAGGAGTCTAGCATGGCTGCGCTTTACTATTTTCACTCCTGAGTCCACTAATGGGATCAGGATTAAAGCTGTGACTATGTTCATCCATCCCTGTTTTTGGCTCAAATTCCTACAAAAACAAAAGGGGTAACTACTTGGGTTTACCATAAAACAGTTGAAAACATACAGAATGATGAACTCAGACACTAGAATAATGACTTTTACTTTCCCTTTTCAGTCTAGTTCACTTAATTAATTAACAGAGGAAGCCTCCAGGCTATACATATTCATTATTTCACAGGAAGAAAAAAACATGTATCGTAAATATAATGATATATTTGTGTTGTAAAAATAATATTTTATTCTAAATCACTATGTAACAGAACCCCAGAATGTCAGATTGCATGGTTTGGGGCTAGAGAAGCTGCAGAAATGTGACCAGAGACTTGACAACAGACCCGCAGTACTACAAAGGGTTAAAGCCTTCAAGTCCTGGCACTAAATGCCACAGTGAAAGGAAAAAGCTGGCGTTCCAAGGAGAAACAACTTCATTTCTCGATCTGCTGCCCTTAAGTATGTGCATCAAGTCTGTGGGTGGCCACAGACTTGATGTCATTAACATGTGACATATGTAGAGCTGACTGGGAGTGGCTGGAGGCCAGTGTTTGTCTCCGCCGCTGCTCTTGTGTCTACAGGGCCAGGCAAGCTGAGTCTGGGCTTTGTCAGCAGCCAAGCAGCCAGCCAGGCCACTGTCTGCTGCTGTTGATAGTGAACACGTTTATCAGTATGCATGACGGACAGTGTGCACGAATGTGTGTTTGCTGGTAGCTCGGGGCAGGAGGAGGAGGTGTGGTGGGGAGGGGGTGTCGGTAGTTCTATGAGGGTGGGTCCTTGGATGTGGATTTGTGGGCAGGGACACGGGCAGTCCTGGTCCCTTAAGGTTGGACTGAAGATGCTGAGTTGAAGTGACACAGCTGCTGCTGCGGCAAGGCTGCCTCTCCAGACGGGTCAAGGGTACACAGAGGAGAATACGCTTCTGCCACATAGCTTCTCGCGCTAACTTACACACAGGGGCACCCCCATACAAACAAAGCAATGCTCCTTCAGCCACCACGGTCAAAAACCCCTAGTTACATGGACCGTCTATAAGGACATCATCATGTGTTTATAGACTGTATCTTAGCAGGTTATAGTCTGGTGTTTTAAGATGTTAAAGGTGTTTACATAAGTTGAATTTTGACAGGTTATCAAGTCAATGTTGACAGGTCCTTCCATGCCATTGGCTGACCCATCCCCTTTGAGCATGAGTGTTGACCCAAGCCTACACCGTCGTAAGTGGTCAAGTGGCCTCTTATACGGCTTTTGCAACAGCTCAGACTGGTTTGAATTTTCTAAGAATTACGCTTATTTGCGAGAGTTAGTGACTGTGATGCTGAAATAGCATTTGATTTGTAATTGTGAATTTGTCTCTGAGTCAAGTCTTCTTTTTCAGTTTTATTAACATGTCGCCTACCGGTCCAAAGGTAACAAAATCCACCTGCCAGCACCTCTAAAGCTAAACAATGAACACATCATAATATTCAACAGAGTTGACCTTGTATGCTCTTTTCTCTTAAGCTCCACCATAGGTCCTTTACCCGTCAAAGGTTTGCAGTCAATTTCCATTGCACTCCATAATAGACAGAATACCAACAGATATCAGTTGCATTGTTTTTTTAACCAAAGCAACAGTTTTCAGTTTACATTATGTGCTTACACAATTGCAAAAGGTTTCCTTAATGTTTTTCTAGTTAGTTTTTTACAATATCAGATTAGTAACGGAATGTGCCTTTGGAACATTGGATGAAATGTGGCTGATAATGGGTGATGTATATATTGCATTAAAGATCAGCCCCCCCACCCCACACTCAGATCAGCTGGTATTCTGTCTATAATGGAGTGGTATGGGAATTTGTAAGTAACCGCAAACTTTTGAACGGTAGTGTATGTGATCTTTGACCTCAGCTGCTGCAGTGATTAGCTGGATAGAAAATGGGAATATAAGGGAAGTTCAATCTCAATCCAAAACACAAATCAATGCAGGTTTCAGCTACGGAGATAAAGGCAGCTGGAAATTATCGGTGTTGGGGTTTGAGGATAACTTTACTGTGTGTACTATTCATCTCCACTTGTGTGTGTTTTCAAAAGCCGGTCGGTCCAGAGAGCACAAAACACTTTACTGACCGGGAAGAGGATGAGCACAGGAGGAATGAGGCAACTAATGATGCATTAATCAAAAGAAATTTTCCACATTTCTAAGTCAGCAAGAACATTTCTAGAGCTGCAAATGATTTATTGACCCTGTTGAATACCACTAAATGCTACTGGTGTTATGAATTGATTTACATTTAAAGGTTACATTTGCACAGATCTTCCTAATCTTTCTTTTAAGATAACAGAAAGTGAGTGTGTTTGGCCCCTGGCCCAAATGTGAGCTGGCTTTTACACACATATAAAATAGATTTTTATATATAAGGATTATAGCTGCATTATTTACACCTTTATACAATATGTCATTATGTACTTGAGCAGTATTGTTTCAAACTCACCCAAATTCACTGCCAAAGAGAAAACTCACCCATAAGTCCAAGGTAGACCGTCAAATAGCGATTTCTATTAAGCGTTATCATTAAGAGGGGACAATTTTTGTTTAACAGCATTCAACATTGCATGAGCGGAAAAAGTGTGCATGAATGTTGCTGCAACAATAGACTGCAAAGTGGCCAAAATGCAGGATATGTTAATAATAAATATAATCATCTCAAGCGTTACGCTGCAGTTAGATCAGGTCCTTCTACAGTGTGTAACACATCCATGAATGGGAAAATGACATCCTATAGACAATTTTCTGACAAACTTCAGACTCCTGAATGCCTGCTTGCAGATCCAGTAATAGTAATAATAAACCTTGTGTTTAATTCGGATCTGGAAATCACATCTGGTCAACAGGCAACATCATGTAAATGCATTGCAAACAGAAAAGGTGCAACCACAGATAAAATGAGGGAGAAGGATGATAATGGGCTTTAGAGGATGATGAGGGAGAAAACAGAGAAACCATATTGTCTTTCACAGGTATAATAGAAATTCTGCTTTGGTTCACAGACTGTGTGAGACGGAGACAGAAATAGACAGCAAGGGATAGAGAGAGAGAGAGAGAAATGGCCTCAAGGCAATAGAGGTCTCTGTTCAGTGTCTTAACAAAATGCCGAGTCTGATCGCGTGAGCAAGGCCAGGAACCAACCTCCACCCCTAAAGCATCCAGCTCACCCTCATAACACCTCTAACACTGTGTCTACAGTATGTGTATGTGTGTCTACTATGTGTGCGTTCGTGCATGTGTGTGTGTGTGTGTGTGTGTGTGTGTGTGTGTGTGTGTGTGTGTCTCTCTCTCTGGCAGTGCATTTTACATATGACATACTGTAGATTGTGCAGTTTGAATACATATTTAACGCAAAATACCAACAACTACTATCAGTTGAAGCAGAAGGTTTTTATTATGGATATAACTTTGAATAAGACTCATTACCTTTGGTTTTTTATGTTTTGAAAGAAAAAAGAAACAGGACTTTTTCAGTATTATCTTTTAATATAAGAAAATGGCTGAAAATAAAAATGTTAAAGACTCCTAAAACTCGTGGTATGTCAAAAAAAACACTGGCTCCTCAAAGACTCTGGTTAACAATGTTTTAGCTAATAGTTTTTGTCTTTTATTTCCCCTTAAGCAGATTGTCACATGTTTTTGTGAATCTGCATGCTTTAAAAATTGTGGCGTTGAAAATGGTTTGATCAACTATAACAATTTAAATAATCTGTGGATTTGAACATTGATTGGCAATACAGTACAGACATAGATTTTGTAATGACTGGCCAACCAGCCGGTCAGTGAGGTTTAAAGGAAAGTTTTTTTGGAGAGTACACGTGCACAGAAGATTGATACCAATCTAATCGTTGAATGGTTAAATGTAGAACTTGAGTCAGAAACCTAATTAGCTTAGCATAAAGATTGCATGATTGGCATATTTCCCAAAATGTTGAACTATTCCTCCTCTTAACAGAAACTGTTTATTGTAATTGTCCTAGTGGGACTCTGGTACATAAATATCAGCTTTTTGGTGTTTAATTTTTAGGACCGGGATAATCCACTGAGCATAGTTGTACAAGAACCTTGTTTACTATAAACTGCAGGGATCAACATTCTGAGAGACCCTTCAACATCTCTATTAATATCTGTTTTTTGGCAAAAACATTGACTGTCAATGCAAGTTATCAGCTGTTTCAGTCACAAAAATACAATGTGGGCTTTTTAAAACCCATATTAGTGGGATCAACTGTGTGTGTCTGTGAGTGAGTTTGTATGAGGAAGGGACAAGGAGACAAAGGGGACACTGGTGTGGCCGATGGGCTGCTTGGGTTAGTTTGGACGGCAGAAGCAGGGCTTCTCTTGATGCTGAACCAAAAGGACAGGAGGAGGCCCGGCCATGACGCTCATCCCATCTGAAGCCCCCATCTGTACTGGTGTCTCCCCACCAGTCAACTAGCAAACACACACACACACACACACACACACACACGGCTCTAATCTTTTCTGACAGTGCTCACATTCAGTTAGGCCCCACAGTGCTTGTGCATGTCACTGACCATAAACAAAACATACACCCGTCTACAGGAGACACACCACAGGACACGGGGCGTGGATACCCGAGAAATACCACAAGACAAGTGTGGGGACTGGAGTGTGTGTATGTTGCAAAAAGGTGTGTGTGATGCCTATGATGGGTGTATGTATCTGAAGCTTCTAGGGAAGGAGAACAGATGCCTGCAGGTCATGTCATATCTCTGACATTAGTGCAAAGTCAATGGCAGCCAAGCCAATGGAAACTAAGAGACGGCGGTTAGCGAGCAGCCGGGCTGGGTGCTGGATGAAGCCAAATCATCACGTTACCTAGTTTATTCTGTTATTTCTGGTGGTTTGTTTCAAATAGCCTCATGGAAATATCTTCAACTCGTCTTGAGTCTCAGACGGTGGAGCCCAGAAAGTGGTTTTTGATGAAGTAATGTCACCCTGAGGCTCAGGAAGAGGTGATTTTAAAGTTGAAAATTAGAGGTTAAAGGTGATATTTAGTTATTAAATCTGCTGGTTTTCCAGATTCAAACTAGCCATGAACCGTAACCCATAGTTTCAGCTGATTACCTTAACCCTAGCTTATAGTTTTGTTAACTGTGACACTTCCCTAACTTTAACCATACCAAAGTTGCCATGTGCAACAAACATTTATATATTTATCATTTTAACATGAATGACTTGAATTAAGTTTTTTTATATTATCACCTGGTTGTTGCAATGGGCCCAGTTAGCAGTGCTGTAACCGTATGCTGGGATGTTACAGTTAATGCCAAATTGAATAATAATAATTTCATAATTTATACCGTTTATTGATCCCCAGAGGAGAAATTACAACTTACACTCTGTTTTGTTAGAATTCACTACACTACATAGGCCTGAAATACACACGCACACACACACGCAGATACCTATGCTCAGGACCTATTCATGCACAAATGGAGAGATGTCAGAGTGAGTGGGCTGCCAGTGCTGGAACAGCACCCTGAGGGGAGCGGGGGGTATGATGCCTTGCTCAAGAGCACTTGGCAGCACCCAGGAGGTGAACTGGCATCTCTCCAGCTACCAATCCACACTCTGTACTTTGGTCCATACTGGGACTTGAACCTGCTAAAACTCCAGTTTTCAACCCAACTCCCTAAGGACTGAGGCTACTGCCCCCCCCCCCCCCCCCCCCCCCCCCCCCCCCCCCCCCCCAAAGTACCAATCTGTGCTTGTGCTACAACTTCTCGATGCATATACTGTATGTGTCCTTAAGCTTCAGAGACTTGTATTGGCTGTTCGTGGACAGTAACATGTCCTGAAAAAGAATCCAACTGAATAAACTAAGACAGAAATTCACCCATTGTTGTTTCTAAGAATAGACTATCAGGCTTGTGAGGCCAAAATGTAAGGTACCAAGGACATCTGCATCCTTTCCATGACAAAGTGAGAACAACAGAAGGCCACAAACTGTTTCCAGTGCTCCTATTTGGCTTTTCATATCTTGATGTCTTCAGATATATGAGTGTGATTACCGTTGCTGCTGCACAATGCAAGATACACTTTCTCATGAGTCTTCTTCTAAGAAAAAAGAAAAAGTAAATCATTTTCATCCTGTTCAGAAAAAATATTGACACGCAAACACTCTCCTGGGGTTGTTTCTCATATTTTTAGCTACTGTCAAAAATGATTATTTGTGTTGTGTTTTGGGTAGATGAGCTTCCAGTGTGGGTCCCTGGAGAAAAAGTTTGAATCCCACTGTGCCAGCTCTTTGGCTGCTGGCTGCTTAGCGAATGGAAACACAGACGTTCCCACCAGAGAAACTCTGCTGTTTAGACTGTTTTGATTGTTTCTAGTTATACTAAGCAATACATGGTGGAGTGTGACAGGAAAGATGGGAGAGAGGTGAGAGAGCGAAGATGGTATAAACAAAAGATCCAAGTGGATGTGAACCAACAGCATCATGTCTGTGACACGTACCCTTAGATCAATTATTCAGCCCAACAAGTCCTCACACCCTAACGACAAAGTATATAACATTTTCAGTGTTTTCTAAAACAACTCATATGAGCGTACTCAAAGTGACATTTTCGGATCTGCTGCACCTGTGGTTACGTTATGGTAAAGTTTAGGAAACTTACTACTTGGTTAAGGTATCGGAGATCACCTTCATTATTTACAGTAACAATGTCGGATGCTAGGCTCTGTGGTTAACAACCCCTAATTGAAAATAGCACTGTGCTAAATACACTCAGGGCTTCAGAGTTAATGTATGATCCAGTTTGAGTGATGCATCATTAACTTTTAAGGCTAGCAGATCAAACGACTACACAGCAGTTTTCGAAAGACAGGAGGTTGCATCTCTGTAAAGGAAGGACTGAGTAAGGATCCATTTCATCCTGCATATTAACCATCATGAAGTATAATTACACGGTTCACGTTCCACTTTTTTTGAGGAATGCATTATTGCTAGTATTTGATTGGCCAGTGCATTGGGTTGTCAGACTACGTTGCGGCAAACGTTAAGCCTGGTTACAGTTTTCTTTCTGGAGAAGACTGTACAAACGGCTGTACTCGACATTGGGACATTTTACCAAACTATTACATACTGCTCATATATTTAAAGTGATGTTTTTACAAGAGTAGTTTGAGATGTTTTGATGCAACTCAGGATCACCATTTGTTGGGACTGTTCCACTCGGCTGTAACGGCTCCGCTCTGAGTGCAGCTGCTGTCCTGCATTAAAGGAGCCAGCTGCACACTGGGGACAGATCCTTTTCAATCCCACTAGGTGTGACGGTTTGATACTCATCATGTTGCATTACAGTATTTGTAAAGTTAAGGTTAACGTTTTAGTCATTTAAAAAAAAAAAACTTTTGAGTTGTGTCTCCTATACGCTGTACTTTTACAGCTTTGACATTATTTAACATCCTCTCTGCATCTAAAGCGCATTCACATTTTGACGTGAGATGTCCGCTTCATGACTTCTTCTGCAAAATTAGGCCTTCTTTCACCTTGTCTCTTTGCTGCACTGTTTTAAAATGGCTTTACTGTACCTCACAGGAAGGGTTAAAAAATTCTGCAGCACTAATAGAAGAGATACTTTTCTAGTGGCTAGTAATATAGCTGGTATATATGTCACACACACACACACACACACACACACAGATTGACAGCTCTTTTCCCCCCAAAGCTACGAGCAAGCACACACACTATGATGCACATACTGTATATTCTTGCGTATGAGGATTTAAATGCCCAATGACCAGACCATTAACTGTTAACCATATGTGTGTGCATGTATGTAAAGTATGTATTTTGCATATACCGGTATGTATAAATGTATGTATCTATGCATAAATGCATGTAATGTATATTTATTCATCTGTCTTTTTGTATGCATTTCAGAAGCTGCTGCATCTGTAATGGGACAAGCATGAACATGACTTCCACTTAATTTGGGACTGATGATAATCTTTTTCTTGTCATACAGCCATAACCCATTTACAATAATCTAAATATACAACAACTTTCTATTTTGAACTTGTCAACTTGACCTCTCTCTAGGCCAAATCCAATCAGTATTATAAAAACGATCTTATATGAAAAGTGAATTTTCTAAAACACAACAGCGTGTACTACGTGTTTTAGCAAATAAACACAATAAGTTCATATGGATAAGTCTTTCTGGATGTTCCTGCTCTGCTATGTGGTTCCATATGTGCTGACTCAGCCAGTCCCCAGCTGCCACTCTGACAGAATTATCCAAGTTTACAGTCTATAGAGCTTATAGACCTGATTTCACCTTTCATTTATATCCTCTTTGACATTTTTGAAAAGTCAATCACCCACTGGTTTTATGGGAAAGGCAGGGCTCTGTAAAACTATCTCTATTGTACAGCTTGACACAAACTTCTACAGCTAAATGTTTATATTTTCAGTGGATTTATCACACAAACTCTTATGTTGGGGTTGGTTTTGATTCAATTATGTTTTTACCTATAGAGCTCTGATAGGGCTGGGATATTCTTCATGTTACTTGTCAACAAATCCCATTGTGAGATGAAACCAACAATGCATTAGTCTAGTCTATGTGCCAATACTTTCTAACATCCCTGCCTTATCCGTGGCACTAAAACCATTCATTCCTTCTCAAGATTTAAAAAAAATATACATATATATTTTATATACTTTATATACTTTGTTAGGAAGGCTAAGGAATTTCCTAAAACAGCCGGGCACTGTATTTTATTTAATCACATTTAGTGTATTTGTTGAGGGACTATTTTTAGCTGCAGAGGACTACACATTTGGAGCTCTATGAGTATTTAGAGAAGCAGAACGGTGTTTGTGAAATTGAATCAAAATAAACTTGTGTCTGTGTTCACTGTAATGAAGTTAGCTGTCACCCAGTGCCACAGTGTGGTCTAGACCCACTCTATGTGTAAAGTGTCCTGTCTGTTATGATTTCACAAATTGAATTAGTTTTTGGACCACAATGGAGCGCTTTGGAACAGAACATCAGGCTTAGACTGCACATGCAATACTTGTCAGTAAGATAAGTTCATTGTTGGCATTAGTCTTTTCAATGGATTTGTTGACAAGAAAAATATAGAATATATGATATTTATTCACATTTCTACATACTCTACTGTCTATGGCCATATTGTGTTAGGATTGAGGGTTGTTGTGCAGTTGGAGCATTGTTTCCTCTCAGATCCCTAAAGTGAGCCACAGGCGAGTCAAAGTGAGTGTTAACAGGAGGGATACCAGCCGCCTCCAGCACTGAGCCCCAACTCGCCCGCTGGAGCCAACACTGGGCCAATATTCATCCCTGCTGATGTAATCATTCTGACTCCAGTGTGGTGGATCTGAGGGGTTGGTCTTATGACCTGCAGGGCTTCAGAGGAACTACAGTGGCTTGTTTGGATCATGTGAGCTTGAGGCGTAAGGAAGTATGATTTTTTTTTTTTTTTTTAAACATGTTCTTTTCAATAGAGACAATCTGCTCTGTTTTTTGGTTAAACTTTAGCTTCAAGTTTTAAGAAAATGCCTGAATATACAGTATATAGTTTTTTTTAATTTGCACTTTAATTACAACATACAAGTTTAGGGGATTTGAAGGGGAACAGATACAAACATTCACACTGCATAACCCTGTTATGTTAGGCAAAAACTGAGAAAATGACTGCCTCATTATCCCGAAATCACTTTTTAATTTGAATGAATTGACTTAGGCATAAAAAATATTACGTACCATGTTGCGACTGTGTCATGCAAAGTAGTGATAAAGTGTAATAAAGCAGACGTGCCCCATTTCTAACTTTTTTTAAATAGCTTAGTGCAGCTTGGAAAACACACACACACACACACACACACACACACACACAGATAGCAAAGGCGGAGCAGAGAGTAGCAAAGCAGAAAGCGAGAGGAGGGCTCACCATCTTCTCCGTTAAGCCTGGCTGACTAATTCTTGCTGCTAATTTAAGTTTGGTTAATTAACTAATTACTGAGGATGTCTGAGGGCGAGGCTGTCTGTCAGCCTGTATCAGTAATTATTTTCATCGTTTTAATTAGACTCACACACTCCTAGACTCAATTTCTTCCCTCATACCGCGCACACACACACACACACACACAAACACACACACACACACACACACACACACACACACACACACACACGAATAAGTAAACAGCTTGACAACAGTATGGGGACTATGTAACGTCTATATCTGATCTCCTGATGTTTAAGATATAGGTTCAAGATAATCTGCATTTACAACATAATTTATAGCGAAGGAGGGCCTTTTACTGATTTGCTGTTGGGATATTAATGTATCTCGTGACGCCATAGGGACTTCCTATTGGATAGGGACAGCTGAGTTTATGCCACTGACATGATTGCCTCCCTGTGTGCTTTAGGATTAAAAGGAACAGTTTGACATTTGGGGAAATACGTTTATTCGCGTTATTGCAGAAAGTTACTTCTAACTCTCGGCAAAAAAGAAAATAAGCATATTTTCCAAAATGTGGAAATCGTTGGCTAACCTATCGAAGATGATTTCTTCAGTCGAAGTAATCTAAGTACAGTTTCAGACAGAATTGCACAGCATGTTACTAAAGTTACAGGTGAGAAAGGGGAAATATAATCCAGTTTGGGTTATGCTATCTTTGGTTTAAAGGTTTATCAGGCACAGTAATCTGAGACTTTTACAGGAGGATTTTACAAATCTAAGATTTGGGATTTAACATCACACATTAATCAATAGTGCTGTAAATGCGCCAGTTTTAGCCAGTCGGCTAATTTTCCAACGGGGCACCCGTACGAAACACAAGGAGAACATGCAAACTCCACGCAGGAAGACCCTGCCCGGACTGGGGGATCAAACTCTGCCCAGACTGGGGATCTGCGGTGCCTATATGCTGTGAGGTAGCAGTGCTAACCACTGAGCCACCATGGCTGCCCTACAGAGCCTACATGCTGACTACAATCATTTTTATCATCCACCTCAGTGATCCCAAGGTAAAATGGTCAAAAGAATTGCACCGTTCACATTACAAAGTTTTGATCCAGCAGGAAAGTGTGCTTGAACATATGACTGGCTACTGCAGTGCTAATTGATTTTGCATTATTTTATGGCAAAGGTCTTAATGTTGTTTCCCAATCAATCTACAAGACATAATGTGGTTCTGATCTGCTACCGCAAGGCTGGGGAAAGATCAAGGACCCAACATCAAGCTACTTCAACCACTGCTGATTTCACTCATGGGTATTTCATCCCTTCGTTGTTTCAGAGGCATTTCCACACTGATAAGAAACGGTGGGGCAGTGTTTGTTCACATCATTTACAGATCTGTAAAATAGAAAACGAAACAGGGCTTGCAGTTAAAGCTCACGCACGGAGATTTATCAACCGCGGAAAAATGATTATACCACGATAAATTTGTTACTGTGCAATAAGATTAAGAACACAATCTCCTCCACTACAACAAAAATGTCTTGTAGAGAAGATTCTTCTCTGAAAAGCCCTACTTTGCTCATTGCTTTGCTGTTGAAATTGAATTTTGATTTGTTTTTGAATGTATTGTTGCTGGTTAGAGGTTTCATGCCCAGAATTAGATGCCTCATCAGCTTTCCGCTGGGTCAGACCCTGGCAGGGGAAGAGAGAGGGATATATATAGAGAGAGAGAGAGAGAGAGAGAGAGAGAGTAGTAAATAGTGAGCAGATCTCTGCCAGAGCGGCCGCACAGCAGATTTCATCCCAAGAAGCCAACTTTAGTAAACAGGCAGAACTAATGAGGACAGTGAACACACTCTCACACACACACACACAACTCAGTGTCTGAGCATTTGGAGGCCCGAGGCCCCGGGGCCAGAGCAGCCCAGATACCTGATGGGAGCAGGGACATCAAAGCTGCAGGATTAGAGAGAGGAGAGAGGAGAGAGCGCCGCAGGGAGGAAATGCTAACTTATTATCCGCTTCCCAGCTAATCCTGTTATCTACAGAATATAGCTGTGTTTAACCCCCCTACACAGCTCCCCTGACAACACACACACATACGGTGTCCACACGCAGAATTTAGTGTTCAGGGGTTCAACAGTCTCGCCGAGCACCCCTGGGTCCACACTGAACCCCCAAAAACCATCTGGTTATGTATCTTAGTTTTAGATAATGTAGATGGACCATAACACCCCGTTCAAGTCCCAGTCCTCCTCCCAGATCCTTCGCTAGTTAGGCTCATAACGTGGTCCTGCAGTCCACTTCAGTTTTTGTGGGCTTTCAGGTGATGTAACGCACCCTCTGGCGGACATATTGGAGGTCCACAGATCAGAGTAGCCCCAGGCCGCGTGAAGCACCAAACGCTGAATATGATTTAGTTCCCCCAATCTATTTACATTTGTTCACCTACATTCACAAAACAGATTTCATACAGAATAGTCCTTTAAAGTATAAATAAGTGAGTGCTGTGTTTTGCTAAAGGTAGGTCAGCGTTTAGGGCAGATGGTATAGGCTACGTATAATGATAAACTGAAAACAATCTTTAGGAATCTAACAAACAAAATACTGCTTAGCTTTTCCAACCCTAAAAGGAAAGTAGAGAATTTGAGTTAATGTCATTGAATTTGTAGAATATAAATATCTTATCACAGATACTTATTCCGAGGGTCAAGATTGATCCTCCAAACGCAACATTAACTTCTGTATCAGGTGGTCAAACAAACAAACTTGCAAACGTACATGGTTGGAGATCCTCTCCGAACTCTGCTATTCGGAAAGGTTGGTCAGGTTTGTCAGGGTGACCCTGCTGGTCTACTTCGCTTCATCGCCTGAGAGATACATTTATGATCAACTTTATCTGCTTAAGAAACTGTCTCTGCACACAAACGAGTTGTTACAGTTTTACAAAAGGCAACGTTGCAGTTTTAAATTTTGTATAAACAGGATACAGGGCATCTGGTAAGGATGCCCCCTGGGTGCCTCCCTAGGGAGGTGTTCAAGACACGTCCAGCTGGTAGGTGGCCTCGGGGAAGACCCAGGACTAGGTGGAGGGATTATATCTCCAACCTGGCCTGGGAACGCCTCAGGATCCCCCAGTTGGAGCTGGTTGATGTGGCTCGGGAAAGGAAAGTTTGGGGTCCCCTGCTGGAGCTGCTGCCCCCGCGACCCGACTCTGGATAAACGGACAAAGATGGATGGATGGATGGATGGATGGATGGATGGATGGATGGATGGATGGATGGATGGATGGATGGATGGATACAGACTATACTTATGGATTTCAGCTTTGTTGAGAATGTGATTTCAAATTTATGAAAGTGCCATGACAGTTATTCTGTACCTATAAAATAGATTTCATGACATGTTTTAAAGCCATATTGGAAGTTCAAATCTGTATTGAGACCTGCATTAAAATAACTAATGGTTCCTTTCTGAGGTGAGCTATGTCTAATGGAAGGCTAAAACAACATGCTGACTTGTACTTCTCATCAGCTACCTCGCCGGCAATCAGTTGTAAACAGAAATCAACTATTTTGATAACTTTAGTTAGAATTTCAGATCTACCCTATGGTGTTTGTTAAATCCAAGTCAGATATCTGTCAGATGTCTTAGATCCATGTCAGATTTTTCATTTTTAATCAGCTAACTACACCTAGCTTTCATTTATTTGCCATTTACAGAGTGTAGTTTATAAAAGTTAGAAGGCCAAGCTGCAGCCAAATACAAGAACCAATTGTAAAGCCACCTCTTAGTGTTCTTCATTAGCTCCTGCATTTCACTTCAGCTGTAAATAATGACCTGTTGCACATTCAGCTGCCTCTGCTTCAGTGATGTTGTTAGGCCTTTTTTAGGGGTGCTAAAGCTTCCCCAAAATGTTCCTAAGCGCCCCCAAATAATAAACTAATGTTTTATTTAAAATTTCGCAAACTGACAGCTGGTGGAAAAGGCAGAGACGGAGTCTCAACAAGCGTCCCCGCAAGTAACAGTATGTGGATCTAGTGAGGTAGAGAGTGCCTGGCTCCATTAAAACAAAGCAGTAAATCAGAGAAATAAAACGTTTTTGCGAAACTAATCAAAAGTTTGAAAGTTTGAGACGGACGTACAAAGAGTCTATGGCTATGGAGATATTACATTATCTTGTCTCGTCTAATTAATGTAAACTGGCAGTTTTCAGAAGGGTGCGTTGCAAGTAGCTGCAGGATTTACCTTGACTCGGAGCATACATTTGGTCTGAACTTGCTACTGCGCGCGCACGCACACGCACACGCACACACACACACACACACACACACACACACACACACACACACACACACACACACACACACACACACACACACACACGTTTACTTGAGGTAAAGGTAGGGAGATTTTAGTTGGCGCTGGGAAACAATATTCTAAATAGAGTAAATAAATACAAAAACTAACTAAGTTCTCTATTCTTTCCCATTAGTATAGCATGCTATCTCTATAGTATTAAAAACTATATCAGTCCCCACAGTATTTTGTCACCGACAACTAAATTTCATAGTGTGACTTTTAATGCTAGTGTACTGTTGCTAATGTACCGACATATCCTTCAATTTCTTCAGCAGATGGAAACTGGAATATATTGAGAGAGAGAGAGAGAGAGAGAGAGAGAGAACAGCTGATTCTGAGGGAAGCGGCTTGATTGAGGTCAGTAACATTAGTGGTCTGCAGCAATGGTTTTTAATGTGTGGTGTAGGGACCCCCAGGGGTCCTTGAAGGGGGTTCCAGGGGGTCCCAGCCAAAAGTGATTATTTTCACTACAATTCCATTGATAATTAACAGATTGTTTCATAGACTCATTCCTTGTCTTTCTGTAATAAAACATCTAAAAGCAAAAACCCTATCAGATGGGGACCTAGCTAGGCTACACATGAGCATACATAAATACAGCCGTATATACATACATACATATAGCAGTCATTGAACCTTTTTTCCTCCGCCATACGGTTATTAAATTCAGAAAGTAGTTGAACTTGAAATAGGATCCTAATCAACAGCTTACATGATAAAGTATGGACAATGGCTAGTTATTATTTTATTCTTTCCAGTACTGTTATTTGTCATGGTAAACTGACCTCTGTTTACTGATTTGTGCTGGACATGACATTTTGGATGCAGAAATGACTTTATGGTGCAAAAAATAAATATAAATAAAGCCGGTGAAAGTGGGTTTGCCATCCAACGGCTTTAAAGCAAATTAAAACCTGTGTGTAATGACGTCACACGCTGTTTTGCGTTCAAACTGGTAAATTAAATTGATTTGAGACATTTTATGGTGTAGTAATGTGATGTAAGTAAGTTCCACCCATGCAGCATAGATGTATCTAAAAGCTAACATTAGAGTTACGTTTGTAAGTAAAATGTATGATGTAAATAAGTTTTGCATAGCCTGGGTGCTATGCTCAATTTCCCAAAAATAACATGTAATATAGACACCTGTTTTACACCAGCTCCTTGGTCTCCACACTATAAACGTCCCATATCTGCAGTACAGTATGGGCTCTAACTTTTGCAATCATATTTATGAGACTTCATGGTAATAGGCACACATTCCTTGCATTTCAGACAGCATGTAGGCAGCATATCAACTACTAATCTCCCCCTGACTGAGCTGCAGTACAATGTGATATGACAGATCAGCTGGCAAATAAACAAACTTTTGCTTATGGAATTTTGCGGGCCTTGATCCAAGCCGTGTTGAAATGATATACCAGAACCAACTTGTGTTACGGCCAAACACGGCTGCATGAAGGCAAAGGTGTAATTCTGAATGTTTCTGCGCATTAATTTACTGCAGGTACAAGAGTTTACTTCTAGGCATAATTAGCTCATTGTCCTTTTGACCATAACACCTGTAAAATAAAGAGAGGGAAAAAAATACAGGGGGTTGGGGGAGTTGAAAGAGAACATTCCTTGCAGATAATGTTTATGTGAACAGAAGTGGCAAAAGAATATGGTGCGCTAATACATGTAGATGAAGTGAAATTGTCATTAGGCTAATCAGCACTAAACTAATTGGGAGTCATGGACCCTCCTATCTGCTAATTCTAACCCTAAACCCCTGCCCATATCTGCAAGCAAATGGAGGAACAGAGAGAGAGAGGAAGAAATGTGAAGGGAAAGAGCTGAAAAAGAGAGTGAGGTAAAGAGAGGAAGAGAGAGAGATGAAGCCTAATTAAGAGTGCTGGGATTTATGCAAATGAGACGGTGCTGATATGGTAATCAGAGCCTGCAGGGCCGTAACAGGCTGTGTGTGTGTGTGTGTGTGTGTGTGTGTGTGTGTGTGTGTGTGTGTGTGTGTGTGTGTGTATCTAAGAGGCTGACAGCTGGCTGTGAGGAAGGTCAGAGCCAATCAGGCTCTTACTCTAATGCACACTGCCCTCTGGCCACTCTACGTCTCTCTGTGCTCGTTCTCCCTCTTTCTTGGTGTCTCTCTACTCCTCGCTGTTATCCTAACCCTTTCCACTCATTCTCGCCCTCTTTTTCAGTCTCTCTTTTACTTTACATTTCACTGGTTGTCTGTCATGATGCATCTTGACACTGCACACAAACTCAAACATACACACAGCAATTGTTTTCACACATTTGCTGACAATTTGACCAAAAAACACACATTTGTCACTTCCATTCCACCTTATCCTATATGACAAATATGTATATAAAAAGGTTAAACATTGGCTGCTGTAATTGTCCATTCTGTCTATACTGCGCAGAAAGTGATCCCTTCCTAACATAATTATCGTATTAAAATAAGGGACGGCATTCACAATTCTAGTTTCTTCTATTCCATTGATGAGTTTCCCTGACTATAGTTGTAACTTGCAACTGTAACTTGTAAGGTGCAACAAAATGTTGTTTAAACAAATACACAATTTGTTCAAATGAATATGCACGCGACCCACGCTGAGGTGTGTGTTGACGTCATGTTCATTAGGGCTGCACAATATGAGTAAAATATCTAATTGCAATTATTATGGCTGATGATGCAAATGTGATATGATTCACAATAATGGAGAGAGTGAAATTAAAAGAAATTAAATTACTATGATGTAGTTTTTGCAAGGATCTGTACCTAACAAAGAGTGTTTTCTTTAGTCTGTAGGATAGGATTTGTAGGCCGGGACATCTCTGCAGCACCACAACATATAACTCAGAATGGTTTGACAAATATTGAGCCCCCCAAATATTTGGATATTGCAATAGTCCATATTGCAATTTTGCTACAATTGCAATTAATTGTGCAGCCCTACTGTTCATTCACAGTGCTTCACTTGAGTGACAAGCTAACTGACCTGGCAAAGGTAGCAAAAAGCCAAATCCAAAGTCTTGGGGTGCAGCAGAGATGTCCCGGCCTACAAATTGTAAAACAAGTGTTTTGTATCATTATGACAAGCTAACGTGACGTTTCATTTAGCACAGGTAGCAAAAAGCCAAATCCAAAATACTTTCCACACATTATTTCTCAGATGGTTTGGTGTCATGATCATGATGGTGTCATGGTGACGTTCATCACGGCCCATGCGTTGTCTATATTTTGTATTATTGTGGTTTGCAGAGCGACAGGACATGCAATATGTTGATGGACAGCACAGTCATAGAACACCTCCACTACAAGGCAAGGCACAGGCTGTTGCTCTGACAGTACACTTTACTGCTCTACTTTTCCAATTTTTAATTCAAAAAATGACATCCATAATCCCCATGGTATCAATGATACTATAAACACCCAAATCATCTATTAAAAAGTATATCATGTGTGAGCAGAGGGACATTTTTTATAGCAAACATATATATGGAGTGATGATCAGCCAATGGCATCGCATGAAAACTACTGATATGCTCATGTTTAGCAGCAATAAGTGATGCGGTAACTTGCTAACTGTGGCTGTTTTGGATAGAGACTACGTAGAATTTAAAATTTGCTGTCTGTGGTGAATGTAGTAAAGAACAAGAGCATGTCCACAGATAAAGAAAATACTCAGTTAAATTTGATCTCAATAAAATAAACAGCCTAGATTAGCTACATTGTGTGTGCTGACTTTTAGAATCTCCTACTGAGAAGGCTATATGAAAACTTTATATAAAATAATAGAACGCCAGTTTTCATATATGTATTAATCTTACTCAGCCAATAATCTATTAAGGTGTGTTTCTAGACCACTGAGTAACCGTTGACATCCCTGATTTATTGAGCAATTCAAATAGACAAAGAACGGGGCTTTATGTTTTTACATTACAAGCAACATCCATGAAAAATACTGACAGAAAAATAGCCGTGGATGAGAAAACAGTTGAGAAAAGGGATATAAAAATACTCAAAAATTACAATAAAATAACCCTTTCTCCCAAAAACAAATGGGATTACATGAACACAACGTCTGACTGAATGAATGAAGTAAAACAAAACGGCAATTAGTTTTGATTATCAAGCTACCTGGGACACATGGATGAAAGACTCACTTTCTCCTCCTTAACAGGTGAGTCTAATGAAAGAACAAACCCTTAGTGCTAGGACTTTAGAGACGGTCCCTGCCTCATCAGTTGGAGTGCCTTCATGTGTCAGAGTCAGATTTCTGGACCTCACAAGTGGAATGAAACACAGAGCTTCTTGATAATTGTTAAACGCTCACAGATGTGCATGGGGGCACACACACACACACACACACACACACAGACACACACACACAACCCAGGGCCATGTGGCCGTATCAACACATCGGAGTGTAATCCAGTTAACAGAGTATCCCAAATGACTAAATTAATCAGAGAAATACTATCTGGCCCATCTCTCTGTACTGCTTTGATGTGTGTGCACACAAAAACACACACACTCATATACATACACGCACACACACACACACACACACACATTTATTTATATATATATTATGTATATATACATATATATATATATATATATATATATATATGTATATATATTATGTATATATACATATATATATATATATATATACATATATATAAATAAATGTGTGTGGGTGTGTGTGTGTGTGTGTGCGCGTGTATATATATATATATATATATATATATATATATATATATATAAACAAAAATACATACATGCATGCACACATACGCATACTTATACAGAACACATGTATACTTACGTACATACATATCTTATTATATGTATATTATTGTTCTGCCACTTGGCATATTTTTGTCATTGATTAATCCCACTTTTCAACACAGTAATAGAGAGACCTTATTTATTGATATTGATAGATTTCAATGTCGATCAATCCAACACCAATGATTCTTTGTACCTTAAAATAATGTCTCCAAAATCGTTTCAGTGGTTCAGTGGTTGTTGGAATGAGACATAAGAACCATAACGGACAATTCTTCTTCAAACCTGTAGAGGGAACGAAGAGGAAAAATGCTTTGGTGCCTACAGTAAAGGTGCTGGTTGACAAGAAGCTATGTAATGTAATTCTTAGTGGGTAACGTAAGATTACACATCCATTCCACAGTCAGCCCCATGCCAACTAGCAGCCATCCACTATCATTACAGCCCCGGGGACACATCCACAGCCAGCCCTCAACCAGCTAGCAGCCATCCACTATCATTACAGCCCCGGGGACGCATCCACAGCCAGCCCCCAGCCAGCTAGCAGCCATCCACTATCATTACAGCCCCGGGGGACA
>NC_048424.1:4439684-4459738 GCF_013103735.1 Etheostoma cragini | reverse complement strand
CCAGCTAGCAGCCATCCACTATCATTACAGCCCCGGGGACACATCCACAGCCAGCCCCCAGCCAGCTAGCAGCCATCCCGGTCAGTACTTAGCTAACACCAGTGCTAAGGAAGCTAACGTCAGTTTACTGAACCATCGGGAAACAGACCCAGGTACCCGAGTCAGAACAGCGGCCATTCGTATCGTTACACCTCCGTTAGCATTACAGGCGCCCCCTCTTATGCTTTTAGCGTCTTTACAGTTAGCTAAATTTATCAGACAAAAAAAGAAATAAGGCACCAAAATGGCTACTAGTAATCTAAAGATATAAGTCAGAAAGAGAAGGATAACTCTGGAGTTGGAAGCTGTGTGTTGCGATTCTGCCTTCTCCCACTGCGACACAGGTTCATGGAGTGTTGCGATTTTGGTTTTATTTTCCATACCTTTACAGCCCTAAAATATATACACACATTATATATACACAGTATATATAGTGTATATATTGTATTGACACATAAATACATACATATAAACATATATACATACATAAATATACACACACATACACATATACACTGTATAAATATATATGTATATGTATAAATTAGTGTGGAACATTGGTCTCACTGCATTGAAACACAGTTGTTGTATACATTGGGGCGAGATATCGAAAATGTGCATTGACTGACTTCCAAAGATAGAGAGCACAATAGCACAATAAAGATCATTATTGTGGGTTTGTTGCACCTACAAAGTACATGTCTTCACAGTGGCATTATTTTTAATAGATGATTTTGCTTTGTAGATCCAGTACAGGTTATTGTTCTGTTAACAGAGCTCTGACTTCCTTATCTTTCTTCCAGATGTTACAGCTGCCAACAGCAGAACAAACGTGTCTTGATTCTGAGACTGAAAGGTAAAATTTCAGGCATTAGATTAGTAATAATATTTAATAACTTGAAATTTTTCCATTTGCTCTACTTTGTATTAAGAAGAAATATATCAGTTGAAGAATGAAATACAAAAGGCAGTTAGGGTTTGCCAGAAGTTTGGTCTCAGGTGTTGATTTACCTAACTAATTACTTACTATTAATCCTTTGCTTCATGTGCTTTTCAAAATAACTAAATAACAAGAAAGGAAGTTGTTTTGGTTTTGTTTTCCTTAGGATTAACACGTCCTATGAAGTTGGAAATTCATGATGATTGTCATCATGCTCAGACACCTGAACAACAAAATAAACTCTTTCAACACCTGATTTGACAAGTTAATCACATACTAGATTGGCATTGGCATTTGCTTCACAAACCCAAAAGATGTGGCAGCAGTTCTGAAAATGGAACATTTCTCCTACAACATTTGCCAAGAAACAGGGAAGAAAGAGGCCATCTATTTATAAAACCCTGCATTTTATAACACTTACATATTTTAATTGGTTGTTCAGGAGGTTTGGGAGTTTCACACCGCGTCACATCAATATCTAAACACTATCTGAACTTCCTGCAGTTTGCACCAACACATGCTGTCCTACACATTTTGAGGCTATAGCTTCAGTTGATTATTGGTTCAAATAAAGAGTTTTTGAAATGTGGCGTGGCAGCTTACAATAAATCTCTCAAACATCAGTCAAAATAACAAAAAAGCATGGGTTTCTTTATCTCTGGTACAAAATGTATACAGCTTTTCTTTTACTTATCATGGATGGGACTACGGCTGCACAATTAATTGCAATAATATCAAAATCGCAATATGGAGTAGTGCACTATCCAAATTCCAAGAGGGGGTACAACATAGCAGGTGGGGCCCCCTTTTTGTTAAAGGCAAAATATGTGTCACACCATTCTGAGTGAAGTATTGTGGTGCAGCAGAGACGTCCCAGGCTGCAAACTGTATCCTACAGACTAAAGAAAAAATCTTTGTTTGGTTCACATCCTTACATAAATCACACTATAAGTCATTTTCATTATTTCGATTTTAATATTTTTCAATGAAAATGAGAACAATGATACAAAAATGATCATCCCCTCCAATATCGTGAATCACATCGCAATCGAATAATCAGTCAAAATAATCGCAGTTAAATACGGTACTTTCCTCATACCGTGCAGCCCTAGATGGGACTAAAACTTTTAATTACATGAAAGAGTTTCAGTGTCACTTTAGTATCCTCGCGATGGGTGAAAAAATGAGTTTGAAAAGGAAAATCTTTGTCTTTGAATGTTGCCTTAGAGGTGTTTGACATGTCGGGTAGCTACAGTATGACTGTGTAGCATGATTAGCATGTAGCCACGACCCAATGCTTCTGGACCAGTTTGGGTTTTTCTGCGTTGATTAAAAAGGAGCACGTTACCAGAACCAGGTGGCTTTGAGCTAAACCAATGCTCACGAGCAGAACCCTCCATTAAAATAATGAAAGCAATAAAAGCAACAACAACAACAATAATAAAACCTTTGGAAAACATTTCATAAACCATCAGCAGCCAATTAGAGGAGCCAGCACAGGCTGTGCTGTGCTTTGTGTGTGTTATGTGTGTGTGTGTGTATGTGTGTGTTGGGTATTAGAGCGTTACAGCGCCCAGCCTGGCTGTGCCCTGCAGGCCCGACCTTCTAATCATTATCTGTCTGTCTTATTACGCTCCAAACCGGGCCACTCTTAAATAAAATATGCAAAGGTTTCTTAAATGATGACCCGAGGCTGCGCGCGCCGCCGCTGCTCTACATGCTGTTAATCTGAGAAATGCAAATTCCCTTCATCTCGCACTCGCCTTTATTAACTTTTTTGAATTTAAAATTCCACGAACAATGAGTTCTGTCAGCTTCTGAAATGATATTTTCTCTCCTCTTTTTATGTGCGCACGGAAGCGAGTTTAGAGCATGAAATTACCAGGGGAAATATGAGCGGTTTCATCTCTCCCGCACAATTTAATTGGCTGCTTTGCAATTATTAGTTTTTGCTGCTAAAGTTTTTTTTTTACTTTACTGTTACTGTTTCCTTAAAGTGGCAGCTCACAACAGTGTTTTATTTTTCCGTGTGTGTGTGTGTGTGTGTCTTTTGTCTTGTGTGTGCAATTCCACCACTAACCGTCTGCCAGCTGCTCTGATTGGATGGCTGATTGCATGTGATTTGCACGGTGATTTAACATTCTGATTTTAAATTCAGTGGTGTTGAGAGAGGATCTGAAACCTTGTAAGCAGACTGAATTCAGACGTGTGGATAGACAGATAAACCGTTAGGATGCTCCACTTTATGAAGCACAAGGTGTTTTACAGCATCAGTCTTTTCCTAAATTCAACTCAAATACATTTTGGGGTTCTTGATTCCTCCAAATTTCACACACAGGAGGATGTCTAATTCTCAACTTTTTCATCATGAACCTCTTTTCTCCTTCCTGCTCTGTGTCCATATTTTTCTCTTTCTCAGTAACATTATTCGCTCTGCTTCTGTCATTCACCTCTCTTCACGACTCTTTCTTCCTCTCCAGGATCAAACACAGCTCCAGGTGAGCTTGATCTTCAGACTTCCCCTCTTCAGACTGTCAAAGCAATGTCTCGATGGGTTTATCGCTGGACTTTGGTGTTTACAAGAAAACAACATCAGTCATTCATGTGGGTCATAAACTGACCAATGCTTCCATTTTTTCCCCCTGTAATTTATCATGTCTCTCTCCTCGCATTAGTTTCTTTTAACCATGACCGCAAACTTTCCCTAACATTACCCAAGTGACTTTTGTGCCTCAACCTCAGATCTTTTTTACACTTAGGGGCAGCACAAAAAGGTGGAAATACAACACGGACATCAACAACAAGTGAGTAAGAGCCGTTTTACAGTAAACGCGTGCAAGCATGCCCGCCAATGTGACGTCAAAATGACGTCGATCTCGCTGGTGCGCCAGGATTTTGAGTGTGCGTCCAGAGGGTGTGGACCACTCTATTTTTTCAGCAGCGCACAACAAAGTGGAAACAGGAAGCCTGAACAAGGACTCTAAGAGTGACCGCAGGTCTCTCTGGTAAACTTACAGGGTTAAGATGAGTTATTTTATGGTGAATGAAAGGCTCGATCCAACCAAGTAGCTCATCTGATCAAACCGAAGCATTGATGGCAACGCTGCTGCCAGTTCTGCCGTTGTCCACCTTTTTTTCTTCTTCTAGTCTGTAGAAATGGCAGTAACGGTAGCAGTTGCTCATCTGTGCCACCTTTGTTCAGAAGAAGACTGCAACGAGTGCCGCGACCACGACGCGGGATTATAAACAGTGTCTCTTTAGCTGCACTAAAAGTTACATCAAGTTCACCAGCTAGTTGTTAACTTAGTCTGTGTAATGTAGTCTTGCATTGCCGGACATTCCTCCACAGCCCTGCGGAGGAGGGTCTGGCTAGTGCACACTAGTGCATCATTCCGGGATGAGAGAAAAATTTACTCTGATTTATTGGCATGTCTTTAAACCAATCACAATCATCATGGGCGGTACTAAGCACCGGACGGCGCAACCGTGGCGTTGCAAAATAGCCTTGGGAAGGAACTGGTTTTTGTGGCGCTTTTAAAAGTTGTTTTTGTCGTGCAACAGAAAACTCTAGACTGTCTATCTTGATTTACCCTGCATCTAGAAGGCATCCGACCAAAAAAAACGGTCATGCGGCAGAATTTCCGGTGGCACTGGACCAATCCCAGAAGTGTAATGTGGTGCACGACACTGAAACAATCCATAGAGCTTTCACATTATGTAATTTGATCCATCTTGATATAAAGAAAATAGTGATAAGTGCAGCTTTAATCCAGAGCATATGTATATCAGAAGACTGCGGAGGACTTTGGACGGGAGAGAATAGGATCAACATCACCTAACTGGAAAGAAGAAGAATTGTTTTTCCATGTTTTTCAAAACTTGTACTTGTTGACAATGCTCCTTAGAGTTGCATAGAAACGTTTAGGAGTAAAAACTTATTTCTTGTGTCTATAAAAACATGTCAATTAAAAGATGATTGTTCTTTGGATCATGATTTTAAGCCTAAAAATAACTTAATTGTACGTCTTTCACTCTCATTCTACCCTTCTCCTCCCGCTGCCTCCTCCTCTGGTCTCTTCCCTCCTGCTTGGCGGCAGAGAGTAATGGACGAGGTTATGAATGTGTGGAGGCTTCAATTGCTTCAGAGGAATAATGACTCTGAACTAATGTTGATTAGAAAGAAAGACGACGCAAACATAACGAGGGCTCGCGCCTCATTCCCCTTAATCACCCTCCTTATTTACCTCTCTGCCAGAGTGCTCAATCTCAGCTCAGCTCCTAGGACAGGAGCCGGGATGAGGTCAGGAACACAAAATCCACAAGAAATATATGAAATGTAACCTTAGAACACGTAAGTGACATTTATATTAGCAAGATGAAGGGGATAAAACTGGTTGAAAGTGGTATTTACATCTGCCTTTCATTCATTTTCTTTGCGATTACAAATCACGATGTTTTTTAAAAACCTCTGAAAATAGAACATTTCTGTAAACAATCTCTAACATGTGTCTTTATTCCAGCACTAAACATGTGAAACGTTGTTGACATTTTACTAAAAGTTAACCCTTAAATCCTCAGCTTGTCTAGTCATGTCTCCATTGTCCTGCACAACATGCAGATGAAACACAGTTGATACTACTGTCAGTAGTTGATTTTTTTATGCTTCCTCTTGTGTAAATACCAGCCCATGCATGACATTATGATCTTGGCATTGTGGAGCTCAAATAAAGAACCATAATCAACAGACTTTCACGGATTTCAGATCTGGAATTTTCATCGTAAAGTAAAAACACAGACGGCCAATGAGTCGGTTGTGTTTGATTTAAAATTCCCTGAATCACATACCTGGAGTGTTAGCAATCGAGTTAAAGTGAAATCATATCAACTAAACATATCAACTAAACTTGATGATGAAATGTTTTTCCAAAACAAATCCTACATTTGAACTGAAGAGCGCTGTACAGTTCAATCTCATTCCATGTTCCCATGTTCCTCTACACCTCTGTGTAATTTACTCTACAAACATTGTTTCCAATGCACTCCCTGCACACTCACAATAACACCACTTTCCACTCACATCAAACTCCTCCTATTGTCCTTGGCGCACAACTGCTGTACTTCAAAGTACTTCTACCACCACCCTCTTCCTCCTCCTCTTCTTTCTTCTCCACAATCCATTTTTTTTTGCCATCAGTGTTCAGTAAAATAAGTTTCAGGCTGCTTTCAGACGTGCACAAGATGCTGACACTAATTCATTGCAGCAACAAAATGTTTTCAAATACAGAGGAACAGTGAGCACCAATATGATTTAAGCATAATAATTTGACATTAAAGATACAATTATCTGCATATGAGCAACAGTGTCACAACATCTGCGATGTTGTCTCCATGGAAACAAATTAACGCGTGTGCGGATGATGTGTGCATTTTTGATGGATTGTTGTGATGCTGGGTTGAGGAGCAATTGATTAGGCCCGCCGGATCATTGCCAGAAGCGCAGTGCATTGTGGGTGATGGAAGAGGTGGTGCTGGGCTGAACGGTGACACCTGCACACGCATGCAAACAAACGTTCATACACAAACCATCAAACGCACTGATTTATCTATCCTGTGATATTGTTGGTATTGAATAATTCAATGATTTTATCAGACCCAACCACAACAAATGACTTAATTATTCTAATCTGAGCCAGAAACTCACAGAGAAGTACGTGTGTGTGTGTGTGTGTGTGTGTGTGTGTGTGTGTGTGTGTGTGTGTGTGTGTGTGTGTGTGTGTGTGTGTGTGTGTGTGTGTGTGTGTGTGTGTGTGTGTGTCTCTCGCTCTCTCTGCAGGATTGACAGGAGCCCACGGGCTTCAGCACCCAAACGCTGATCTGGAATTTCACATCCTTATCCTGAAAGCCTTAGGACACACACACACACACACACACACACACACGGGAACACACACACACACACACACACACTGCCCGAAGAGCCACCGGGCGATTAGCAATACCCTACCTAGAGTCTTTTGATTTGCATACCAAGTCAGATGGAATTCATATCAGTGTGCAGCAAGTGTGACACATTCTTACACGCACACATATACATATGAGTATGCACAAGCAAAAACACACACACATTTGCACACAGGGAGTGTGTAAAGTGAACACAAAGCAGTTGTGAGTGCGTCGCCGGCTACTCACTGAGGTTATAATTCAGCATGATGGACTGGCTGTGTCTGCGGTGTATCACCCAGGGCAACACACACACACACACCCTGTGGTCTCCACACTGACAACATGAAGATGAACACCAGCCTGCTCTACATTGACACAAGAAAAGAAACTGAACATGTTTTTAATAGCTCTGTGTCTTTCTTAGACTGCACACAGCGGTGGCAGAGAACTGTAGGCGCGTCATTGTGCGAAAAGTTCCACTGCCGTTTTTAAAGTCAACACAGACACTAATTACTTAAGACAGCAATTGCCAAAAGCTGATTTTGGCTCCTTTAAATTTGGCCAGAACTCACAAGGTATAGGGGCCACACAAGGGCCTTTAAAACGGGAAGTTGTCCCTGGTCCAGTGTGTTAATCTGGTGGAAAGATGAACCCTTCTGTTATATGGATTGTTTGTTTTGTAAGTATTTTGTTGGTCTATTGTGTACACACAACACATATTGCACATCTATCCGTCCTAGGAGAGGGATCCCTCGACTGCGTTCCCTGTTAAAAAGGGGTTTGTCTGAGGAGTATTTCCTTTTCCGAATCGATAATCAAAGGACAAAGGCTGTTATGTTACACAGACTGCAAAGCCCCCTCAGGTGTAATTTGAAATATTGGGCTGTGTAAATTAAGAAATATTTCTTCTACTTTCTTCTACTAAATTTAGACATGAGGTTTGAGAAACAAACTAGTGTTATCTCTCTGCCTGCTTGTATCCAGCGGCCCCGCAGTCCAGTACATCGTATAGTTCAGCAGCACAGCCCAGACACAAACTTATATGGAGGCCGTGGACGGTTTTATGGAAAACAGCTGTGTTGAATCTGTTCCAGCTCTCTTTTTTCTACCTCATGAATGAAATTTCCCATGCTGCACTGCTCCAGGCTCTGGCACATCTAGGAGGTAGAGCGCTCTCTCTTTCTCTCTTTGTCTCTTTTTTTAAATGCCTTCAAACACCTTATTGCCGTTTGTCAATTACTGACACACATTTTGGCAACAAACACCCCATTAATTGAAACATTTAATTAGCATTAAAACCAGCGGTAATTAACACCTTTTCTCCAGCGCTCTCGGAGCCGGGCTCAAATTCTATTAAGGCTTTAAGCGGCTCACCATTTCCCTGCTCTGCACTGACTTGTGGCACCCACAGATGTGTGTTGTGTGTGGGTGTGTGTTTATGTGTGTGCCCCAGGTAAGGAGTCTCCGTGAGGAGTCGAGCACCAAGGCCAGGCCTGCTGGGTGCCCAAGGGAGAAGAAGAAGAAGAAAGACGACCGAGGAGGGAGGCGAAGGCGAAGAGAGAACAAAAAGGAGGGAGGAGGTCAAGATGGAAAGGCGCATGGAAGAGGGACGAGGGAGAAATGAGGTGGGAGGCAAAGGAAAGGCATGAATGAGGGAGGGAGGCATGAAGGAGCGACAGAAGAATTAAAAGTAGGAGGAGGGCTGGCGAGCGAGTTTAGAAGAGGAGGGGGGGGTTAAAAGAGAGTTTGAACACATACACACCATGAGGATTAACCAACACTCTCATGTGTGTCTGGCAGAGTGTTTTACTTACAGTACATGTTTGCACATACGTGTGTGTGTGTGTGTGTGTGTGTGTGTGTGGGGGTGGTTGGGGGGGGGGGGGGGGGTCGAGGCCTACTTAGAGCCAAAGCAGGGGCCTGGATTAGCTGCGTTCACCAAGGCTGGGGGGCAGGATTAGCAGGCCAGGCTGCTGTCTGACGCAGCTCTGCCACCACTAATGGCATTATTAATAGGCAGCTAAAAAATTCATTAAAAAATCTATTAAAAATAAATGTGTTTTACATAAGACTTTGCCCCAGGTAGAAGGTGGGGGGGAGGCAGGAGGGAGAGAAAAAGGGGTGAGACAGAATGGGCGATTGTTAGCTTTGAGGTCAGCTGAATATCACAGTTCAGACGGTGGAGAGAGAGACGGAGTAAACACAGCGACACTCATCTGACTGGAAACATGCTGGATGTGGGGTGATGAGGCTAAACCAACGAGACCGCCGTCTCTGCTCGGCTCAGAGAGATGTCGACAGAGCTGACGTCGAACATCTACAAGCCTCAAAGTGCATGTTAAACACATGTCTGCAGCAGCTGCTGCTCGCTGTCATTCTTCCCGTCCAACAGTGAGACGACAGATTGCGGAAAAAAAGTGACTAAATAAAATGTCTTCAGTCCACCGGAAATGTAAATGAAGGCAACACACGTAGGGCTGGGCGACATGGAGAAAATCAAATACCACGATACCACAACAATTGTAGTGTTGAGTATTGGTGCTTTCACAAAATATTTACACAATGAGATTTTTGATAAATAGTCATCAGTAGTGTGGATATAATGACTAAGTGGGTAAAGGCAAATAATAGAACAGCTAGAACAGTCTGGTAAGATCAGAAAATGACATGACTTTACTGTAGTGCAGCCTTTAAAACCAGGAAGAGACAACACTAATGCCAAATTACAATTTCCAAAATCTAAGACGTTATTTAGTTTCATATCACAATATCGATATAACATCAATATATTACCCAGCTCTATACACAGGCCTTGAACATACCGTTGATTTATATTAAATTCAGTTTTTGCATCTGTATACAACAGAGCAAGAAACCTATGTTCCAAATTAATATTTCAACATTCATACTTACATGATGTATTAAACATTTTACTAGACTAAATAGGCACAATACAAGATTCAAATACAGAACAGATACATTCATGTACATTAATGTAAAACTCTTCTTTGAGACTTTTTCCAATGAAAGACTTCCCAGATGCTGAGTGTTTAGAGCGGCAAATATTTGGTTTGTACTTAATCAACACAGCCTCATGCAGTTTGTCAAAGAACCTACAACCATATATTTAAATGACAGCAATAAAAATAAACTATTGGCAACCGAACTCACATTTACACACTGCATTGTTTTAAAATATATTGTCTGCATCAAAGTTTTTTTTAACTGATTAGCCTTTTCAAATGAGTAAAAAGGTTGAGGATTATTATCTGTGAGGGAGAGACGAGGAGGAAGAGGTTAAAGGTCAGAGGGTCCTGCTTTGTGTGTGCCCTGGGGACCTTAAACCAAATCAGATTTATCACAATAGCCGCACGCACGCACGTGCACACACACACACACACACACACACACGCACACACACGCACACACACGCGCACACACACACACACACACACACGACTGGGTGTAGGGACCCTTTAACAAATCACAGCTGCTAGGTGATTCTTATCTTTTGCACTGTACAGGAATTGGTTGTTTCATGTTACGTGTGATCGCAACAAGTCAGAAGCGATAGCAGCTGTCAGTGGGACACTGCTGATGATTTTCTCCTCATTTGTACAGACTAGGAAACAGTAGTTCAGCTCTTGAGTGAAATCTGCGAGGCGAGAGTTTTTTGGTGTAACTGACATCAACTATGAGCATCGTAACCAATCAAAAAGACAGGTGAAGCTGCTCAAGTCCAACAACAAGTGACGTCTGCATATTAGCATAAAGCTCCCAAGACTTCGCATGCCTTTCTTTAGCTCAATATTCAAACAGGTTTTAATTTTAAAAAACACAACAAAGAGGAAGGTATAGGCACAACGACAAAATATTCACTTTACACAACCCTACAGGTGCATTAACAGAAAGTCCAAGAATAGGCATAAATCAACATGTAAAATTTGGCAAGATGAACAGACTGCAAAATCACGTAATTTTTTTGATTGATATGACAAACACCCGGTAAAATGCTATAGCAACCACTTCTGCAGTTTCCCTATTAACTGAAAAAGACATGGATGGGAGGATCGTGTTTTTATGCCAACATAACGTCCCTCCCACATTATTTATTATAATCAATATTCTGTGTGTTCTCTTGCTAGATTTGCACGAAGAGATAATAGACCAGACTAGCTTCAGACTGCAAGCTAGTCACGGATCGGTGTGCAGTGTCCTGCAAGAACAGCCCAAATGGTCAGCATGGCTGCTGAAAGTTAGCGGGCAGCGCTTCACAGCAGGTTCCGTCTCCTGCCTATCACTGTCTATTGCCAGTGGTCCTGAACGTCAACAGGCCACATCCACTGTCTCAGTGCCCTGCCTCTTACATGGGAACGTAACGGCGGTCTACAACACCGTACAAGGCCTGGAAAGAAGAAAAAAAAGTCCAGGGTGCTCCGGAAGTTCAATGAGAAGTTTGAAGGTGTTCGTTGGGGTCAGGAAGACATTTAAGTATAGAAAAAAGGGAAATGCGAGGCACCCTTCTTCAAAATTATTTAAAAAGCTTTTATTTTACTGACTATTTCATAATGGAAACACATAAAAGACATAGGCAGAAGCAACCCACGCTTACATACAAGCCTATAGAAATATAAAACAGACATGATGGTCTATTACACTATTCAAGGCCCATCCAAATATAAAATAGACATACTGTAACACTATACAAGGCCTATCCAAATATAAAATATAAAATAGACTCAGCGGTCTATGACACTATAACACTATACAAGGCCTATCCAAATATATAATAGACTTAACCATCTATTACACTATACAAGGCCTATCCAAATATAAAATAGACACGGCGGTCTTTTACACTATTTATGGCCTATTCAAATATAAAATCGACACGGCGGTCTATAAATTTACAGACACATCTTCTGATGCACAACCTTCAGAACAACACTATACAAGTATTGCAACATAAAGTACACAGTCTACCCCACAGGCAGTGACACAGACAGGTGCTAAGATGCTGTAAATATGGAGCTAAACAACAGATTAGTCTTTAACATTCTGACTGATTTCTTTAAAAGCTAAATTGAAGCTTCACTCACCATTTGTTGTGTCTGCTCCGCCTGCTGTACTTTAGTGTAGTCCGTTGGTGTACTCCATCATCCTCCATAGAACAAATGATCTGAACAGGCAGAAAAAGAAGTAAGATGTGCAGTAAGAGGAGCACAGGATCCAATGAAACTGTTTTTGTACTCGCTTCTTGTGTTTTGATGCACCCCGTGTGTACTTTCTCTCCATTTTACCACCTAGCTAGATAAAAATAAAACAAAAAATACAAAACCGCAAACAGGAGCCGATCAAAACAAGGTTTCAAGCAAAATTATAAGTAACCTTTATTTATTGTTAGTGTTTGTAAAGTGTCTGTTCAGTGGTGGTTTGGTAATTGTAATTTTTGCTTGTAGTTTTAACCATTAGTGAGGTGGCGGTTACATTTCTTGACACCCAGGTAGGGGCCCTACTGAGCTGCACAGCATCAATACATGAAATCAGAACCTAAAGATCTGTCCGGTCAGAGGTTTCTAGAGCTGGATATTTTACTGATCCATGACACTAAATTCAGAGATTTTAGGCTAGAATTGAACTTGTGCGCACATCATCCATCAAATACTTCTTGGGTATATATCATGAGGTGATTAAGAATGTGTCAGCAAAGGGAATCTGAATCAGAACCGGAAAATAAGTAAAACGCAACTTACCAAATTTGGGCGAGGAAGGGCAGAAAGTAAAAGGCAGGAAGGAGCACCTCCCACTGTGCTGAGAAAGAGACAGCAAAAAGTCAGCAACATTCACACTCAAAGCAAACATCAAACATCATCAAACACACAGAATGAGACACTTTGATCTCCCCGGCTCCACAGGAAGCCAGCATCTTTAGAAAATCCCCCAAATGTAAATTAATTTACTACAGAAAGAGAACCTGAGGCGTTGGTGTGCAACCGAACAGCCAGACATCAGAGGGTTAAACCCAAACTCTGCAGCTCAGCCCACAGAGACAGTTCAGCCCTGGTGAGATTACCCCCCCCCCCCCCCCCCCCCCCCCCCCCCCCCCCAACAACAACAACAGCAGCCAAACTAACACACGTGATAGAATTTGACATTGCTCCTGAGTTGATTATCGAACACACGGGGAATCCTTTTGTTTTGGCGTCTCGGCTCATCATTACTGTCATCATAAAAACACCTTGCCCTCAGAAGGCCTCGCCTCAGCAGAGACCTTCTTTGAGCGCTTAATGTTGAATGACAATTTAGGATGTTTTGGCAAACAGAGGATATTTTTGGCCGCTTGTAGCCAATACTCATTTCATAGTGTTGTATGTCATGCTAAGTGTCAATACTTCATTGTATTGAAGTATTGACACAGTACAGTTTCGGTACATAAGGACAGAGACATTTATACAAGCCATCAGCATGGGCCAGACTAATACACACAGTGCAAACAAGGTTTGGACAATACATGAGGAATTAACGTGTGCAGGTGTAACAGTTAAGGAGATGTTTGGCCTCTTTGGAATATGTGATGGATGTGATGATTGTGTTCTGATGTGATGGTGGATGCCATTCCAAATCTTGCTGAACGTATAGAAAAAAGATTTCCGACCAAAGTTGTACATATGGAGGAACGGGAATAAGTGCCTGTGAGACTGACCTAGTGAGGCATGCGTGTGCAAAACAGAACTTGTCAGATTTTTGCCGCCAAAGAAAGTGCTACATAGAGCTTGAAACTAATTATCAACACCAAAGGCAGGCCTGCTGACCTACTGTTTGTTGCATGCTAAACACACGTTTCCATTTACTGCAGGGTAGCAAACAATCTTAAACCTGTATTCAGTGAATTTGTTGGGGGTCAATTAAACATGGTGTTGACATGTTAGCTTTCACGTCCACCAGACACTTGGCAACATTAGCATTCATTTGGAGCTGTGTTAGCTTACTTGCTGACCCCAAATACAGACATTCACGTGCAGCTTAAATGCTTCATGTTTTAATACCCTATCCTAGTTTAAGACTTTTCTTTCTTCTTGGAACTTTAACACATGCTCTACCTTTTCCTTGCAGTTGCAAACATGAGATTTATCGATAACGTTGCTATGCTAAATATGTTCACCTTGTTACCCACCTGCTTTCTAAGTGGCCTAGCAACAGCGTTTGCAGTGGGCGAGCATAGTGTGTCAGTGGATCCCATCTGTACTTCCTGGTTCCATGTTTGAAGAGCAACTGGGGGAGTTACAGTTTTAGACGGAATGTGTTTTCCTGAAGTTGATACTTACATCATTGTTTGCTTTTGTATTTAGTTGATGATTTGTTGTTAAAAATTTTTCAATTACAAATACGTATTTTGTCAAATTGTCTGTTTCCAAGTCTGTACATAGTGAGCACCCCTACAGTTGGTTTAGTCCGCTCAAATTGGTTATAAGAGGGAATACCTGGACAAGTGTTCCTCTGTACCTGTTCTGTAATGTTACTGAGTATGGTGATACAAGCAATGCTGACCCAAGGGTCGCACTCTATGTTTTTATGCTAACATGGTAATCCAGAAACAATCCAGAATTTACATTTCTTTTAAACAGAGCTCCAACGTGGATCAGCCATTTTAAATGATTTGTACTCTAGTGGCCTTTACATCAAACATCTTCACTTGAGGCTCCTCACTCAAGTGTAGGCCAACGTAAACCACAGCCGAATGCTGTGGGAAAAAAGGAAAGTCAAATGAGGTGCATAGTGGGATAAAGAAAATGTCTATTATGAGATGATTACAAAAAGCAAGTGATACCATGTCAGCATGTGAGACACATGTATTAAGGGTTAAGAGTTTTAAATACCAAAATAATATTTTACGGAAATTGTGATTTTACAGAATATTTCAAGCGCTAGCTTTGGGCGGCTATGTATATTGTTTCCTCTCTCATGTTATGTCTACTCATCATCATGGGTTTCAATATAATATACAATAATATGAGGGCAAATCTCTTGAGTTAATTGGGGAAAAACCATAAACCTCGGGTTGACCGAATGATCTGTAAATAAACCAAATTGTTTTCATGCTATTCATATTTGCAGGGAGCCAACAGGAAGTCACCATGCTCCGCCAGAGACTGGGTTTGTGTTTGTGTATGTGCAGGACATGATAGGCCTCTGAAAATGCCACCTTTTTTGGATCTTACGGTTTAAATGGTTGGCCCCTGCCTTGGGATGATCACCAGTGCTCGTTAAACATCTGCTGCATCACTGGTCACACAAATCAGGAATATAACGACGTACGTTTTTTTACGGGTGACACAAGAAGAGGCAACAGATCAGAGCAGAGTTAAAGACAAACAGCATCACGTCACGTCAAATCACCTCCAGCAGGATTCCAGCTGAGGAATGCTCGGCATGCCGTCTCAACATCTGTCCTTCAGGTCACAGTCAGGCGTGAGCTTATCCTCTGCTGATTGACATGCTTGTCTTTGCCTTGTCAGTGTAGAATAGCTGATAAATGTGAGAGCAGGACTCTGTCTCTCTCTCTCCTATACCTCTCCTTCACACTGAGAGACATGCCGCGGCCCCTCAGTCCCTCCAACCTGCCTCGAGGTCCTATAATCTTTTTACAATGTGTTGAAACAGAGTAATAAATCTGTTAGCTTAGAATCTAATTTCCCTGGCCTTTTCCAGAAATCCTCATAAACTTTTGGCGCCCCCATTAACAGCCCTATTGAATCAGAGCGCTTAATCTGCTTCCAGGTGAGGGGTCAGAAAATGAATGCTTTGAGATCCATCACGCTGACGGGAGCAGAGAAAACTGGGCGAGGGAGAGCGCTGGGGAAAAGGGCAGCATCTCTTCCTCATAGGTCAATAGCAGCCAAGAGAGTCAGTCATTCACTTTTTCCCTCAACGCCGCTCTCATTTTCCATTTAATATGGACATCCAATTAATGTGAGCAAGTCTGGGGCGGCTCGGATTCCCGTGAATTATGGCCCATCATCCCCTCAGTTATAGCGAGAGGAGAGGAGAGGAGAGGAGAGGAGAGGAGAAGAGAGGAGAGGAGAGGAGAGGAGAGGAAATGTAAGAAAAGGAGATAAGATGAGAGGACAAAAATGAACAGAAAAGAAAAAAAGGAGAGGACAGGTGTGGAGAAGAGAGGAAAAGAACACGTAAGAAGAGGAAAGGAAAAGAGGAAAAAGATCAGAAAAGAAAAAAGGAGAGGAGAGGAGAGGAGATTTCTAGAATTAGAGATAATTGATTGGTTGTTGGGGCAGCAATGGCTGCTTCTGATTGGCTGCTAGGAGGAAGAGCCAGATTAGATTCCAAAGTGGAACGACACCTGATCTGTGTGTGTCTGTGTGTGTGTGTGTGTATGTGTGTGTGTGTGTGTGTGTGTGTGTGTGTGTGTGTGTGTGTGTGGTGTGTGTGTGTGTCCAAACAGCATTACACCAGGGCCTGTGATATTAAACCTGGACAGCAGCACCTTATTGTCGCAGCAACAGGGATTTGTCATTGTACCTCATTATCCAATTAACACCATGTGGGCCCGCGGCTAAACACACACACACAGAGTGAGGTCCAGTTTGTATGTGTGTGTGTGTGTGTGTGTGTGTGTGTGTGTGTGTGTGTGTGTGTGTGTGTGTGTGTGTGTGTGTGTGTGTGTGTGTGTGTGTGTGTGTGTGTGTGTGTGTGTGTGTATGTATGTATGTGTGTGTGTGTGTGTGTTAATACGTGGGTTTCAACAAAGTTAAAACAGGAAATGTTGGAGGAAACTTTTGGCTCTGCTGTCAGCTGCTACTACATTAAACCTTGAAATTTATGAAATTCATGACACAGAAACAAGATTCCTGATCATTACAAGGATTAGCTTGAGAGCTCGTCTGTATTCAAGCTCAGAGCCTGCAAACACAAATCCACATCCTAAAAGCACACAGCCGGTCCTCACAGCAGCTTGGCACGCAGGGCTCAAAGTGGACGGATCGAAACCTTAAGTGAAGAACAGAGAATGAATGAAAAGAAAACAAACTAATAAAGAGCATATCAAAACACGGGTCATTCCTGCATTTCCCTAGATTTGGAAAGATTTCAAACTAAATGAAAGAAATGTAAATTTCATTAAATGCTAATATTGGAGAGGCGCTCAGCAGACTCTCTCTCTCTTTCTCTTTCTCTCTCTCTTTCTGATTGTGTCTCTGCTCACAAATAGAAATTTGAATGAAAAAACAGGAGGATAAAAAAGGTATCCCAGTGCAGAGCCCTCTAAATCCTGATGGCAGATGTTTTATTATTAAAACTCGACCCACTCTTTGCAGTTCTCAGAGGCTCAGAGACTGAGAGGAAGAACGAGATGGGACAGGCTGGAGCCTATCATAATGCCAAATGCAAGAGACACATCTTAAGTAACTGATCATCTACACACCGATGGATAAGAGCATTCAACAGACATCTATGAAAGACAATCACAAATTAAAATGAAATGCCTTGTATCACTTGAAGCACATTACATATTGAACCTTTGTGTCTGAATTTGATGAGAGGCAGACAGGAAATAAGGGAAGAGAGGGGGATAAGTTTCCTGACTTTTAGGACATTGCTGCAATGTGGTTTGCATCTTGCATCACTACTGCCTTACACATCGTTTTAAAGGCTGCAGAACATCCAGCTGTAAAAATAATCCAGCTGGTTCAATGTTATTATCATTGTAGAAAAAAAACTACAATTCAAAAGAGCTCTTTATTACATTGTGTGATGGATGTAATAGTCACTGTAAAAAAATGCTTTGCTGAAAAAGCACCTTTTAACGAATAAGGCTGGTGAAATTCCATTTCCATTATTGTTAACAAATCCTATGAAAAGACAAAAAACTAAAATGAAATATTCGCATATTCAAACCTTTTTCCTCAATAGTGACTTTAAATTTCACACGTGGTCCAACGTCGTTGTAAAACCCATCCTGCAAGATTTGTAACGATTGGACAAACAGTGCACTTTGTTCAAAATGCCTACAACTGATTTTGCGAAATTTTTTTATTTTCAATTCAGTGTGATATGTAGCTCAGCCCAGCTCTCGGCAATTTGAGAAAAGCAGATGACCAACACAAAAACAAGTGATAATGAACCCGCAAGCTGCGTTTCCAAACTCGAACCTTTATTCGTATCAGCCCACGTCTAGTTAATGTGATTTAAAGGGCCCCCTAGTGGTCAATTTGAATGAGACTTGCAGTGCATGTGTGAGGTCAATTATGTAGACATTTCCTGGAGGTTTTTTGTTGATTGGACAAACAGTTAGTCATTTACAGACTGATTTGCGCTATACCACGTGCAGTTTGTTTGCATGTAGGGCGCCCCCTGGTGTTCAATTTGAATCACACTTTCAGGAAGTGGTTCAGGACATATCCTGAGAGATTTGTGATGATTGGACAACAAATATGGGATTTATAGTCAAATGTGTGTAATGCATCTCAACTATCTTGCGCTTGTAGGCCTAGTGCCCCCTAGTGGCGTGTGTTTATGAAACTGTCTGGGTGCATCTGGGGCACTTATCCGAACATACCCTGGGAGTTTTGTGATGATTGGCCTTTTGGTTCCCGATTTGGTTTCATTTATGTCCAGAGACACGCCCCTTTCAAAGTTCAGTGTTCAACAACTTGAAAATTTGGTGGTAATCAAGTGCTCAAGTGTAGGAGGAGATCTCAAAAATGTGTTTTTCAAAAAATTCAAAACGCCGGAAACATTTTCTAGGTGGACCTTAATGGTCCTTGGGGCTTTTTTGGAGAGAACATTGAGCACCACCTGTGTGAGATATTTCAAGTCAATAGGGGGCGTGACCTTTCAAAGTTTGCCATTTGAAGCCTTAATTACAGCGCCACCATGTGGCGATTGGGTTCACATTTCTATAGAGACACATGCACACCATTTCCAGTTATTCCCCCAAGGATCATGTTTCTAGCTCATTCCATCTCATCAGGAATTTGAGCCGGCGCGGCAGACATCAAATAATAATAACAATAATAATTATGATTAAAACAGACCAAAGAAGAAAGGGTCTACCGCTTCACGGTTTGAACCCTAATTATTGTTTGTGTAGCCAAAGCCTGGTATATCTTATTCCATTGTCTAAAAACTATTAAAAACACATCACTGTTCAGTATGGTTTTGAATTTTGATTGACTCTGGGCCCAATTTGACAAAATAGTTCAGTTTGAGAGTCTGAGGTTTTGTGAATGTAGCTTAAAAATTGGGTTTGGTGTTCACAGTTTAGAGGAAAGGAGAGCAGCTTGCAAGAAATGTGTCTTAGCAATCGAGAAAACCTGTAATACTATATTGAAGCAATCTTCTGATTTTAGTTCCTTCTTCTTTACCTTAAAATGACATAAAATCTATATCTTTTCTTCAAAGAAACTGTTAAGTAGTGTGAAGTCACTCAAATTGTACAAACTGTAAAGATGAAAAGTATTTCCAGTATTGGTGTTTGACACTAGTGTTTTTACTCTCAGTGTGTTCTGACTGACAGTGTGTGTTATCTCAGTAAGGGTTTTTCATAGTGTTTGTTGCACTGAGCCTGTTTTGAGACGTGTGTTCAGGGTTTTGTTGCTTGAAACACGTTTTGCAGCTGATGTGAACTGTTTAGCTCAGGAGACTGTAATAGACTGGAGACTGTAGTTAGAGTTTTGCACACTTAGCTCCAGTAGTGCCCACTGTTGTTTAGCAATCGAAAAGACCTGTAAAAAGCCACCTGAGCGTGTATTTCTTTGCCTCAACATACTCTTTTATAAAGCTATTTTTTCATGGCTGTGATACCTACAATGACTCTAGTAAAACAATGTCATGCCCATCTAAAGGTAGAGAAAGAAGTTGCTGTGTAAATCAATATATTCAAGGTATATTCTTTTATTGAAGTTATCTCATGTTCATTGCACTAATACATGTCTGATTGCTACTTTAGAAAAAGAAAAGAAAAACATATCACAGCCATTTATTGCAAAATAAACAGGTAAGTATTCTGGCCTTGGAGGAAGCTGGATGGGACAACAGTTGAGAAGTGTGTGTGTGTGTGTGTGTGTGTGTGTGTATATGTGTGTGTGTGTGTGTGTGTGTGTGTGTGTGTGTGTGT
>NC_048424.1:4428039-4439584 GCF_013103735.1 Etheostoma cragini | reverse complement strand
AGAGAGAGAGAGAGAGAGAGAGAGAGAGAGAGAGAGAGAGAGAGAGAGAGCCATGGTGTTAAAAACCCGTAATAATCAAGCAGATTTATAATATTCTGCGATAAATTATTCAAGTGTTTAAGGCTCAGAAGTTTGAGCAAATTGCTGACTATTTCTGCCTTTCCTCCTGTTTTATGTGCAGGGGGCAGAGTGGTAACGATGTGCACCACCGGGCCTGAAGCCGGCTACTGTAGGCCTGGACTTAGATCTGGTCTCCTCTAATTAGCCCTACCATATAGAGCTGGAAGATATAATGATAATATATCGATATCGTGATATGAGACGAGATATCCTCTTAGATTTTGGATATCGTAATATCCTAATGTGGCAAAAGTGTTGTCTTTTCCTGGGTTTAAAGGCTGCATTACAGTAAAGTGATGTAATTTCCTGAACCTACCAGACTGTTCTAGCTGTTCTATTATTTGCCTTTACCCACTTAGTCATTACATCATCATTAATGATTTTTATTTATCAAAAATCTGATTGTGTAAATATTTTGTGAAAGCACCAATGGTCAACACTACAACATTCTTGTAGTATTGATATTGAAGTATTTGGTCAAAAATATCATTGTTGATCAAATACCTCTATATTGCCCATCTCTTATCCCATATTCCACAGTGTGTACTAAGGGGTCTAAAACCCAAGCTCCTGTAAACAGGCAATAAACACCAGACCTGAGTGTTATTCTACAGATAATAACATTGCAATTAGTGCTAAAAAAATAGTGCTATTCTTAATGTCAATGCAGGTAAAAGCTGACAGGGGGGCTTAAAGAAGCGCCAAACCAATACCTTACAGATGTATTATTAGGATACAGCTGCAGTGGCTTTTTGGCCTGTAGCTGCCAGCGTGCAGGAGAGAGTGAGAGAAAAAAGGGAGGGTCAGGGCACAGTAGTGTATAATGGTGTCTAGTGTGAGTCCACACAACAGATGAAGTCATTTCACACTCGTCTGTGAATGAAACGAGAGCCCGGCGATACCATCTCCCCTCGCACCAGCTCTCTGCCAGCAGAGCTTTTGATCTTCCCGAGCGGCGCTGAAATGATCTTCTGTCCGAGTTTTCTTTTTCTTTTTCTTTTTTACAGTGAATCAGTGCCGGACAAGTCTCATTCTGAAAAGCTGCGGAGCCATGAGTTCAAAGCTGAAGCCCAGATGAGATGAGCACCACTCGCAAGGAATTATATTAGTGCCTGAATGTCCCATGTGGCAGGCAATACATCAGAAAGTGAAGAGAATATTTCCATGTCTTGAAGATGACCATGTAGTGCTGTAAAGGGCTGAGAGTGTGTTACTGCAACACCTAAATTTGTGTGGCATTTAACCAGCATCCTCATCGACTGGACTGTGATCTGGTGCTGCAAAAACACATCTTTGCTGTTTGTCAGAAACACATTTGAACACCATAACATGAAGGGTTGCCACTGCACATACAGCACTAGCACTACTGTCTGTCTGTACCAGGGGCCAGATTGCGGTAGAATTAGTTACAATTGTGTTGCGTTTTCTCAGTGTAAGTTTATTAGCCTCAAACAACCAATGTACCAACTGTACAGAAGTTAACTTTATCAAGCTACCTAACAGTGTGCAACAGTGTGCGTGGAGTGTGCTTGTGTGCTTTTGTGTGACACCTCAAACTTTGACTGATCTCTAGACTCACAAGGAACTTGCATCAAACCCCTCTTCTGTCTTTCTTGTCTCCGTAATTTCACGAATTTGAGTCATACAGCCTCTAGTCTCATAATGCCGTCCCTATCTCCACAGGGCTGTGTTAGCGCTGGAGTATGGTCTAGCTGCCCAAGTTCACATTCTGGTATAGATGAAAAAACGTTCTGGGTTGTTTGTATTTCTACCAATTACAGTTATCTTGAATAGAACTAAACCCTGGATGCAGCTACGATGCCCTCGCGAAAATAGATAGCGGAAGTGGAGGAGAACCAGAAGCACTGACCCTCCTGTAAGCCAGACTACACAGCCTCAGGATCACCCTTATAAACACTGCCTCAAATCATGCCACACAGGTAAGCTTTGGATAGATGTTCACAACAAAGGCGATAACTTGTTTTCAAGTGTTGATGCATTTAGTTAAAACCTGTATGATCATCTGACTGTGTGTTCAGCACCTGTTGGACTTCTTGTTGGCAATGTTTCCTCATTCTCAGATCTGTGTGTGTATTTATGATGGCCAAAACAAATAAGACTGCAAAAAAGGATTTCTTATTAGATTTAGAGGTTTGTGAGTCATGTGATGCAGTTTCCAGCAAGCAGGAAAAGAAGGGAAAGTCCAATGAGTTGTAGAAAATTAAGTATAAGCTTGTGTGTCACATCAGATTCATTTCCTCACAATGCCCACCCCCCACGCACACGCACACACACACACACACACACACACACACACACACACACACACACACACACACACACTCACACACTTCATGTGGAGTGAAAGCAACATGCAGGGAGGGAGAGTTGAGCCATGAATCATGACTATTATCATTAGGTTAAGCACCAACCAACCCCAAAGGCAGTGAAAGTCTCTGTGGAGAAACGGCTCTCTAAATGAGCCAGATTATTATTATTGTCCTCCAAATGAGAGTGATTAGTATTGATGTCTAAATGAGCGCAGAGGTCATTATTGCGCTGATTGTTATTATTATTATTATTGTGGCGGTTTTATGAGGAGCAGGCAGCCTGGCTCATCTTCGCTTCATTCACTTTTAATTCCACAGGTTGCCTCTTTTACCGACAGCACGACAGCCCCGTGGCCGCTGTGACACACACACATGCATACAAATCTAATAAAAACCTACAGAACAGTTCCACTTACGTGTGTACACACTGGTGTATATGCTAAATGTTGCTATCATGTGTACACCTGCACAAATACACACACACATCCTCATACAGATAGACTCTTAGTCACTTTTAAGCATGCGTACTATGCATCGAAATACCCGCATGAACCCGCACTAACCTGGAGGAAGGCTGCACGCAGCAAAGCGGCAACGTCTGATGGAGCAGATGGAGGCAATTCCCTGCCTTTCCTGTAACAGAATAAATAAATCATCACTGCATCTGGATACATAACTGATCTATGTAACCAGCTGAAAGGAACTTTGCGTGTGTTAATTCAGTTAACATGATCGACGTGAGGGGCCCATTATCCCCACCGTGTTGTTTTTGGAGCTAATTGTTGCAGCTAATCGGTAAGTAAACATGGCTGCTTCGCTATGTTTTAGTACTGGAAATGTGTTTTTTGTTATAAAGATAAGTAAAATACTGTATGTCAAATTTAGAATATTTGATTATTTTAAGTGATGAATTTAGAGTAAGGAGTTAAGTCAAGATTAGAACTAGGCCTGTCCGTGTACACAAATGTGTGTGTAGTCTGTGTATGTTGGTGTCAGGACACCTGTCAGATCACTTTGCTGATTGGTCAATATGACAGGCATCAAAAAGCGCCGTGGGAGGAGAAAGGAGGAGGCGGGCTGCCCAGCTGTCAATCACTAGCAGTTGCAGGTCCCCCCACACACACACACACACACACACACGAAAGGACACGTATACACACAACCTTTTAAAGCCCACATGTACAAACATAATCCATAAATCTTCATCCATACATCCCAAATCACACAGTACCCTATTCACATAAAAAAAAGCCATACTGGTTTGCACTGACTCTATATCATTCTCACACACGCACACACACGCACACACCAACACACACACACACAGTCGTCAGTCTTAACCCAGACAGGCATTCAGTTTGACAGAGTAATTATGACGTCCAACTCTGAAGGAGCCCTGGGCTGAAAGGTGAGAGTTATCGATCCAGCACAGGAGGAAATTTATCAATGTCCAAATGCTCGACTCTGACAGGAACCCAATCCACTTAGAGCGCAATGTTCAAACTGTTCAGGTCGGCTCAGAAAACACACCTCTGCCTGGTTCAGAGGAGGGGTGGCCAGCTGGGACGAAGGCCCGGTGACGAAGGGGTCAGAGGGTAACGCCAGATCACCAGAACCAAGACTTACTGTGTGGTTTTGTTTTTTTGATCAACAAGTCCTTCTAATTGAACGTCAAACTACGTTGCTTGTCCATTCCTTCTAGAACAAGACAAGTATTTTCTGATCTGACACCACGATTGAAAGACAAACCGCTGCAAGTCACTGTTGAACAATAAATGTGTTTCATGCTGGGACAACGCTAGGGTTTAAGTTTTGTCTGGTCTAGGCACAAAAACAACTTTTGTTAGACTTAGAGAACAATCATGATTTGGGTTAAATAAGTACTTAGTTCCCGTTACGGAACAAGCGTGATCTTATAGTACTTAAAGAATAACCATGATGTCTGTTGACAGAACTCTTCTGTGTTAAAGATCGATGAACTGTTGGCCCGTCCCCCACCCCGTTGACTTTGTCACTCTTCAACAACGTCGACTGACTCCCTCTTTGACTTGTCATAATAACTAGGTCCATGGAAGTGGATTCTGCCTCTAATATACAATATATGTCTACTAAGATTAGCAGTTCTATCCCAGTAGGGTTGTTGATTTTTTTAAATGTGTTGATCTTTGATTTGAAGCAGACACCAAAACCTTTGTTTGTTTTTAATATTTTACACATTTGTGCTTTCCTAAAGTTTGTAATCTGGCAAAAGTAGCCACATACTGTAACATAAACAAAACTATACTGGGGTTGTTCTCTTTTTACATGCAGTATGAAAGTAACCAAAACAGCTATGTAATTAGTATGTTTTGGAGACTGTACACCACCGCTATGCTATCAAGTGAAAAATGCCCACACTGCTGTCTCGATCCCAATCTTCTTGACATTACATTTTGTATTTTCTGTTTAACTTTGCACCTGCAAAGAATCTGTGGATGTGTGCATGCCTACCGATGATAGATGATACCTCTTTAAAGTAAAAGTCATGAGAACGTAAGTCTTTGCAAAGCAAAACATATGGATGGGTGAATTGAGTGAAGAATAACCCTAGTTCAGTTTCACATGTAAGGGTAGGGTTCATGCATGAATTGTTGCCCAATCAATGTGCAGGTCAATGGGGCTCTACATTGACACTAGTGCATGAACACACTGTCAACCAGCAGCTGCCTATTAGCTGTTCTACTGTGGTCTTTGATAGTTATTTACAGGCATGAAAACATCACAAATCCAAATGTGTTGCAGCCACACTCATTTAGTTTAAACAATGGATCATCAAAACTTTATTAATTAGTTCCACTTGTACACTGTCATATTTAACATTTATAATGGGATACCTATTTTTGAAAGAATGAAACCTTTATTGCCCTGAGGGCAATTTGTTTTGCACTCAAGGGAGCCACATTTAAACATTAAGCCCAAACAACAGTAAACAATAAAAGACAATAAGAAGACAATAAAACCACACCAACATCCGACAGCAATGAAGATTTAGACGATACAGAAAAACAGAACATAAATAACCACAACACACTACTGGTGGTGACATGCTGTCATCAGTCCACTAGCTAAGATGATTTAATAAATAAAAAAGTGCCCAATATTAAATGTCTATGTGCCCCCGTGTGATCCATTCAGTAACTGAATGCTCCTCCGCACAAATGTAGGCAAGGGAGGGTGGTTTTGTTATGGATTTGGATTGGATCTTCCTATTGTAAGATCCACCCATTTCACCTTATTTGTGTTCCAAAAGTGGACTTTTCGGTATCATATGTAAATTACCAGGGGAGTGATGTTTATGTAAGAATATTAATAACAACCTACTTTTCTATTGAATTTCAAGTAATTTGATTTTGACTTTGTGTGTTGCCCACAGACTGAGCTCTGTATCTCGTATCTGGTGTTGAACTGAAAGCTTGTGTCAGAATATTTTGACTGCTTGTTGGTTGGAGCCAGTAACATTTATCTTTGACTGGCAGATCAAGGCATTAAAGTGTGGCTTACCGCAGCTTTGGAAGCAAAGATTTTGATATGGAGCTTGTAACAGACTGGGATTCTCACTACAGGAAAACTCTCGCCTTATTTTAAAACCACGGAGCTTACTGTACCTCACTGAAACACACAAGCAGAGGCCCGGTGTTTTAGGGGACGTTTGACATAAATGTAAATATGACAAGATGCTGGTTACACAACAAACCTTACCTTTCCCTTTTTGCAGCTTCTCTGTGAATGATCCCCAATTCAACAATTTTTACAAGTTTTTATAAATGTTTTAGCACAACAATGAGCATAACTTAAAGGTCCCTTAATTTTAATGTCTTTTTTTTTACAAAACTGGTCAAAGTGATGTATGATACTGTGAAAGTATCAAAACGCTCAATCCATGGAAAAAAAATGCACATCAGCCCGTGTTCAGAAACTGGGCCTACAAACGAGTCGTCTGGACTCAGTACAGTTGTGATGTCACAACTATACTACATAAAAGTAGAAAGTGCCGCTGCAGTAGCATACACAGTCAGCTTGATTCATCTTGAGTGATTGCAGTAACTTGCAGTATGGTAATTAACACCATTAAATCCATGCCATGTTGTAGAATGGGGATTCAGGGATTGATAAAGTATTTCTGATTCTGATTCTGATTCAGAGAATCAGTGGTTGTTTGAATGTTTTTTTGTCTTCTGCTGAATATGAGTGCTGGTGTTAATGATTATACACCAGCACTATGGGAAATATTCAGCCTATGACTTGATATTTATCACGACAATATGCTTGAAAACCTTCAGCTTCTACAACTTTTAATGATGAAATGACCCGTTTGACTCAGGTAATTTCATTTCCTATGCTACATGCATGCAGATAAGAGGTGCCACATTTCCACACCACATTAGAAAGGTTTTCAAAAAAGGTTATTTATTTCCTTGAAACCATTTTAGTAATTTTCTGGATCATATAGAAACAGATCGTTCCTTTCATTCATAGAGGTTTGGTCAATATTTCTGTCAGTAGACTGCTTTCAAAATGAGATTGTTATGAGGAATGCCCGTCGACTGAAACGTCAGCAAAAAAGTGTGGGGAGAAAAATCCATTAGGGACTGTGTGTGTGTGTGTGTGTGTGTGTGTGTGTGTGTGTGTGGCTGTGTGCGTACGTGTGTGTGAACCCTCTTTGTAAAGTTTTGATCCTATGCTAAGGGTGTGTTATCTGTCTTCCTCCCACTCATCAACTCCACCATCATCCTAACCGAGCACCTGTGGACATCTGCCTACAGCCTGAGGCCATGTCCACACCTTCATTTTTCTCAGACAATGAATGGAATCATTTCCCCTCACACAGACCTCTCCATCATTATTGACACAGAATTATTGATCGGGACCTCGGCTGGTAAATTACAACCTATTAGTCAAACTCTTTTCCCCAGTTTTGAAAAGAGCGAGAGGTTTGATGGAGTAAGATTATGGAGAAGCTCTATATGATCTGTGGGGCGGTTTACCTGGCTGACTGGTATTATGTGTTCTGGAAATTCCTGTTTATTTCCGGATAAGGAGATTTATTAGGTGAATGTAGATTAAACAGCAGACAAACACACACTCGCCCAGCCCATTCCTTAAAGTGCTGCTGCCACTGAATCATTAGATCAAGGAAGCAGAGGTTCCAGGTGAAATCTACAACATTGAAGTTAGAGAGCACACAAGCTGCCACACTTCATTTTTTTCTTTTTTCCTTTTTTTTTGATGTTTTGCCCAAGGCCTATCCTACTAAAGAGAAGTAATTTGGCTTATCTTATCCCAGAGACCTAGCAGCTGCTTTTTATTCTTTTTTTGTGAGGTCTTTTTTCTCATTTAGTCCAACAAAGATTGTCCTCATAGATTGACCTTCTCTGTGCCTGGAGGCCGTTGCCCTCATGCCAGTAACTAGATAACACACTCTATCAGAGATTTGAGAAAATCATTGGGAAAGCAGTGGGGCTGATAGTGGCATCAATCCTAACCTGACACCAGGCTGGGTCAACCATTTATCTCTCCACACCGCCTCTGGTCACAACAGCGGCCATCTTGCTCTGCTACATCCTTCTTTAATAACCTTGGCCACGTCTCTTTGCGGACTGAAAGGATAAGGCGCCATGGCACTCCCAGCGCCTCGCCTGATCGCCGGCGTTTTTGTTTGCATTTTCACCGTGAAAATCACATTCAAACACATTTTCCATGTGTGTTTCAGATCAACAAGATTCTCCAACACAAGCAAACACAAGATGTGTCTAACAAGAGGGCCAAAGCTCACAAACTCGTTAGCGTAGGAGTTAATGGTGACTCCGCTGTCATTAATTCCCCATGGTGTTTGACTTAAATGTTGCTATATTGGTGGAGTGAGAGGTTCCCAGAGGCCTCCTAGCGCTGAGATCATTGTTTTTCACTTACTAACAATGAACTTATGATCAGAGCGCTGCAAGGCTTTTAAAAAATGCCCCGCAGGATCATCACACACCCTCTGTGTGTGTGTGTGTGTCTGTGCGTGTGTGTCTGTGCGTGTGTGTGTGTGATGCCAATGAGGCCGGCAGAGAAGCAGTGTGTCCGAGGCTCATCTCGGTGCTCTGTGGCGCAGCCAGGATGAGAGGGGAGGTTAAATGGGGCGTCATCAATCTCAATGAAGTGCAATTATTTTCTCACTTATTAATCATTCCAGGCTAATAGCTAGTGGCAAAGTTGGGCCCACCATTTGTCAAACTTAGCAGATTTCTGTAATTTTGTTTCCCCGTTTCCCTCTAATGTTTGTGTAGACTTTGGCAGATATCTATGGAGGGCTGCAATAAGTCTGTGCCTCCAAGTATCTATCTCCTACCTGCACGGCAGAACTAACTGAACTTCTCGCTGTTTCTCTATGTGAGTGATTCTCTCCATTTCAGAGCTGAGTGACTATTTCATGGTCTGTGGCAGAGCTGAATGGAAACCTTTATTTGCTGGGTTCAGCATGGGTGGCCTGTTGATGGTTAACTACACTCAGACCCTAACAAACTTCACTCTTTACTCCACACTGTTGGTTGTTTGCATGTAATTCTAATGTGTGCATATAGCAACATTGTAGTAGTCACTGTGTACATTCTGAGGGAAGACGGAACCAAAACCATTTCCAGACAGACAGTAACACCCCTGCTGCTTGACATTTATAAGAAAGGTCATTGTGTGCACTTTAACCAAACAAGATCTAGTTGGAGCAGTGCCTAATTAGGTAATAGTGATGTCACAGCGTACTGACCACTCCCATGTGTACACCTCCAAATCAGAGATCACAAAACTAAAACAAAGATTTTCAACAGCTGTTACATTGCTCTTTAAAGCAACACAAATCATTATTTTTATATTAACAGTGGATCAGATGACTGTATGTAATGTGAAAGGTTCATAGTGACAAACCCACGGAGAATTGTCACCTGACTGCAACTCCTCACTGCTGAAGGAGTTGGCTAAGCCTAACGCTAGCGAGGCTGAGCCAACCAAACGTTAGCGATTGGTTTTGGCAGATCCAGAGTCGGTCTGGGCGGATCCAATAGTTTTAAACTTCAACAGAGGACCCGCCTTCAAGGAAGTTAACACTTGTCCATGGAGAGTGGCCAGACTCTCTGGACAGATGAATATACGAGTCTGGTAGGACCAGGCTAGCTCCCCTCAGCTCTGAGGAGCGGTTTAGCATCTTTCAGCTCATTGTTTTGGTTCACAATAAATTCTCCAAATAAATGCTAATGTTGCTCTGTGTTTGCTTCATCTGTGAAAAAACAAAAAAACAATTGTTGGATAACGCATTCTATTTAAATGTGTAAGGCGTTAATATGTCAATATTGTGTGTCCAGCTGGTTTCAGTGCCCCCAAGTGGCCAATAAAATCCATTTACAAAGTTTAAAAAGACTTTAAGTACAATCATGTTGTCAACAGCCCATTAATATAAGAAGTTTTTTCCCTTTTAAAATCACCCTTAAGCGCCTGTATTGAATGCACTGAGAATAGCGGCAATGTAAGTTGACATAGAATTAAGAGCGACAACAGTATTGAGTAGTATAAAGGCCAAAGGTCCACATTAGGAGGTAGGTGGGGGGGGTAGGTGGATGGGTCAAAACAATATTTGTCCTTTAATTAATAAGCGTAGGTCACTGCAAGCACCTTGCCAGTCTTCTTTGTATTCTGTAATACCTTGAAAATGAAAAACCGTTGGATCACAGCTTCAGGAGAAACTCTTCCTGCCTGCAGCCACAAACTTTCTGGGGCTCGGCGGCAGGATGTGGAGGCTCAGCAGCTCGGTGGCTCTGCGGGCCAGATGGGTCAAGCAGTGTTGGCTGGAAGAATCAAGATGACTAGTTTTTTTGTGTGTGTGTAGCTTTTGTTTTCCTGCTCTACTTCCTGCTTTGTTTTTCCTGATGTTTTTGGAGGATTAATTGTTATTTATAAAAGCAACAAAGTTCAAACCTTTTAATTTATTAGCGACCTTTTTGTTATCATTTGTCAGACAGGGTGTGTGTGTGTGTGTGTGTGTGTGTGTGTGTATGCATGCGTGTGTGTTTGCATGTGTGTGTGCGCGCGCGCGCGTGTGTGTGTGTGTGTGTGTGTGAGAGAGAGAGAGGACAGAACGATGTGAATAAAATTTAGTTTTTCATATAAAAATGTAAATATTTGGTGATTCAATAATGTGTAATTTGACTCACAATAATGTAACCTCGGCATACACAGCACTTGATTTGAGTGCCAATAAGAAGACTCGGTGATGCATAAATAGTTTGGGTGTGATTAGCTGTAATTGGCCCGCAGCTAAACGATGAAGAGCAGAACGATGTGTTGAAAGGCAGTGAAATAACACAGCCCTGTGGATGTGTGTGGATGGGCGGCCTCGTCACTGGGAGCTGTTGGTGCTGTGTGAGAGCTCATGGATGAATGTGTGGTCAATGTGGGACATCTAGTGGCAAACAGGGAAAAAAACACTCTGTTGTAATCAAGAAGTTCATCTATTAATCAGAATCTGAATCAGCTTTATTTGCCAGGCATGAGGTCACACACGAGGAATTTTGCTTTGGATCGTATTGCTCGCAATGTGCATAAACATTCATAACAAACAATATACACACACTCATATATACACACTAGAAACAGAAAGAATATAGACAGGTAGAGACAATAGTGCAATGAAGAGTGCAGTATGCAGCAGTAAATTATGATAGTTATTATTATTTTGATTATGGAGAAAAGTGCAACGGGTGCTGGAATAAATAATAGTATGTTACTTTATAAGTATCATATTACAATATGATCAGCATGAACAGTTCTGTAATAGAGAATGAGAATGATGAAAAAAAACAGTAAACTGACTGATTAGAGACAGTGGTGATGGGTTATTGCATAGGAATTAAATGGTGTATTAGTCTTTTTCCCCTTTATTCAACCACATTATGTTTTCTCTGAAGGTTGAAATGTTCAAAAACACTCTCTCTCACACTCTTTTTTTATTTCCGATCTAACTGCTGCTACTGCAACTTCTGTACTTCTGCAAGCACTTCATTTGACACACAATCTATTAAATTTTC
>NC_048424.1:4416646-4427939 GCF_013103735.1 Etheostoma cragini | reverse complement strand
GACCTTATGAACGGCAGGCTGGGGTAAGTCATGTTAATGTAAAAAAACATTCATACATTTTCATGCCATGGGACCATTAATGTTATGTTTCTGCACTGGCCTGTAATATCAGGACTTTACCACTAGAGGTCCTCCTTATGACAGGGAAGAAAGGTGACAAACAATATCTACAGAAGACAACATTTCCCTTGTGAATTCATTAAACTAAATGTAACTCTATTGTTCAAATCCAACGTTTGCCTTCTAGAAGCTGTGGAGCTTTTACAGACTCGATAGCAGCTGAAATTGTTGCCTGGAACTTCTCACAGCTGAATGATGATCACTGCCCAAATCTACTTTGTAATCTGTTGGGTTCAAACAAGATTAATGGTCAAAACAATGCAATTAGTTCGCAACGTTATAAAGTGCTTCCAGCTCACAGCCCTGAAAGTATGGGCTCAATAATGTTCAATAAAGGGCAGTTTTTTCCACTTCTTTCAATTTCCGTGTTTATTGTATCAGCTGACAAATTGGTGGTCTGATAATGTCTAGGTGGTATGAGCGTGTTGTTTACAGTGAACTGCTCCTTTCCTGAAGCACACTAAACTCCACATTTGGTCATCGTGTCCCCGCCCAGCTCCACCGGGCTCTCGCTGCTGTCTCTCCGCCCAGTGCGTGAGTCTGGAAGATAACAGTGGAAACTGGGCAGGGTCTGCCTGCACATGAAAGCAGCGTCTGTGCGTGCACGGTGCAGTTTCTCTTATACGATATGACACGCCGCTGTGAGCCTTTAACTTTGACTCGGTGTGACGTTTCTCTGCCTTCTGTAGGCGTCGCTGCCCGGACGCCGGCGGTGTTGTTCAACTTTGGGAAGTGTGTCGGTGTGTTGTGAGAGCTGGGAAGGAATGCGCGGTTTCTGGTGGCTTTTCCTCTTGAGTTTCCCCCCCTCTCGGAACAGTGACTTCAACCAATCTGTGGTTAACTGGTGTTTTATCTGCGCGTGCTATCAACAGTAAACATGCAGGATGATGTGTAGTTGCACCTCTGTCGCTGACAGACTGTTGTTTGCCTGTGTTGAAGCGGAGGAAGGTTGCACGTCGTGCCTGTGCACGGGATCCATGGGTAACCGCCGTGCGTAACGCTGGCTCTCCATGGAGGACTGCTGGAGAAGCCGCTCATCCCAACCCACACTTTAAGACAGCGAGTGACCCTTAAAACATGATGAGTCAAGACCAAGACGGGATATCCTTACCGGTGCCTTGCTTCGGCGTCTGCCCCAGCAGAGAAAGCCTCGACGACAGTAGTTGCAGTAGCGTTGGTGGAGGAGGTGGCGGCGGCGTCTTCGGTATCCCCGCAGCCGGGACTTTCTGGCAGGACTCGGTGGTCATCAGTGGGGGGCACAGTCCCACCCCAGGGAGCAATCCGATGGACGGCGGGGGGTTGCTCTCCACCGGGAAGTCGTGCAAAAGCAGGCCGGTGACGGTGGCCTATGTGGTGAACGGAGAGGCGAGCCAGCAGAATAACGCGGAGAGCATGGCCCTGCAGTGTCTGAAGGACGCCTGCGATACGGTGGGCAGCAAGCTGGAGACCGTGAACTTTGGTAAACTGGACTTTGGGGAGACCATGGTGCTGGACAGCTTCTACAATGCAGGTGAGTCCAAAGCCAAAGTTACCCCCTCCCCCCCAAAAACTCAAAAACTGCTAACTAATTCCTTCTCAGTGTGGTAGTAGCTCAGTCAGTAGGGTGTTGGGTTGGGACCCGGAGGGTCGGTGGTTCAAGCCCCCTTATGGTGGTGGACTGGTAGCTGTCAGTGTGCTCTTGAGTAAGGTACTGAACCCCCAACTGCTCCATGGGCAGCCCCCCACTCTGATATCTTTCCATTAGATGTATATCTTACATGTATATGTACTGAGCAGGTGTGTGTAATTCAGGCCTGTGTGTAATAAAAACCGAGTGTATTCTTGTTGGTATTATTATTAAACGTTGATCCCAAATGCTGCCTGTCAATTGGGCCTGTCTGCCTCTGGTCTTGCCTGTCCTCTATATGTATTTAACAGGAATTTACTTCATATTTACTCCTAGTGGTAATGATTGAACAATAAGATCAATAGTCCCAAGTAGGAGTCAGTCCCCCCAATGTGCCATAACTTCATGATGGCTTATTAATGCTTACCTCTCTTCCAAACGTATGTGTGATCAAAGGTCACACCTTCGCTGGATCGCCTCTTTCTTGGAAACTGTTTGTCTGCAGGACAGGTTGCTCTGAGCTCTTTAAACACAACACACAGCTGTGCATGTCGGGGCTTGAGGCTGCCGCCTTCATGTCACAGTTACTTCTGCACAGTAGGCTACAGAACAAAGCTGGAACTCATTGGGCAAAAGAGCATCACTGGGGCTGTTTAATTTGCTCCACAAATGTGGGTGTTATTGTTAATATCCCCCCCCATGCATAGTTTCCCTCTTCCATTGTGCGCTTCCAGTGCTGGGGGTGTCATGGTTTGAGCCATGAGGCTGGAATTTCCACTGGAATCTTTGAGCAGAGAAACAAACTTGAACCATCTGACTGAAAGCACTTTCCCCCTTGTTAATCATACTGTATGTGCAATCTACTACTGGAAATGTTCAGCAGTGAAAAAACACTCATTGGAAAGCAGACCTTTTAGGGATTGTGGTCAAATAAAAAGCATCTGGGCTGTCCAGTCTGTTGGGGCCAGGAGGAGCAGCCAGTGTTTGCATTTCACTCACATATTTAAGGGCTTTTGGGGCTTTTCCCTTTATAACCTAGACAGTGAATAGGCACAGAAGGGGGAGAGAGATGAAGGGGATGATGGCAGCAGGTTGGATTTGAACCTGCGCCTCAGCCTACATGGGCAAATGCTTTTACTGGGTTAGCTAGAGACCGCCCCACATATTTGAGATCTTTATTTGTTCAGAAGATATTGTACAAATAAAAGCCCAGATTCCTTAGATCCACAAAGCCTTATAAAGAAGAATATCTTTGCTAAATACCAGAATATGAATGTCAAGGATACAACTGGGTTTCATCAAACTTGGATTGGCTCATTTTGTGTAAACCGTAACTCTGGGTAGCAACTTAAGTAGTCTCAATACAAAAAAAACTTTATTACAATACAACAAGATTTAGAAGACAAAACTTTTATCTAAAAGACAAACTTAAATACAAATATGAATCTTTTTGGTTGATTTCTGGAGACATTAAAATAAGGACAGCTGTAGATTTAAAAAAAGAATGCCTCTCAAGTGCAGCATGTACACAATACAGAACATAGTGGCAGATATCATTTTGCATTTTGTGAGAATTGGACCAGGAAGCTAGGGTGTGATTTTGGTTTTTCAACTTCTCAATATAAAGATTTCCTTCATGATAAGAGTGCACCATTGAAACCAGACAGTTGTATACTTTCTGTTCAACACAAGACCCTCTTGTTGCTTGTCAGAACATCATGGTATGAACTGTACAGACACATCAAGCTCGCTCTTCTTCTTTTTTTTTGGTTGCCTTCCTCTGAACTACTGTGGAATCTTCTCGTAAATTCAAATGGGAGGGTGGAGGCATTTTCCCTGAAACACTCTGCTCTATCTCTCCAAACACACATGGCTTTATCCTCTTCCTGCAGGAGTGTGTACCAGAGATGAAGGCCAGACAACAAGAAACCTATAAACAATGAGCTCAGAGACGGTCTGAAAGTATGTGGGTCCCTGTTAATTTGGAAAGATGGTTTTCCAGATTGAAGTACAAGCTGTTTCCAACTGTCCTGAAATGTCCTCCTCACATGATACTGTGGACAAAGTGGACATTTTGCCAGGAGATGGCAGAGGCTTATTGTCCACTATACACCTGACGTGTTCAGGGAAAAAAATAAACTTTTGACAACAATAATGACTAACATATCTTATGATTCAGGGTTTACATTTGGCTTTATCCTGGCTCAGATTAGGCCTTTTTAATAATGTATACTTTATTAATCCCGCAAGGGGAAATTAACATGTTTTCACTCAGTTGTTATTACAAAAATTACACACAGGCCTGACAAATACACACACATGTTCAGGTCCTATATGTGTATATATATGCACTAATGGAGAGATGTCAGAGTGTGTGTGTGTGGGGGGGGGGGGGGCTGCTGAAAGGCACCCTAAGCAGGGAGGAGCTCCTCTCAAGCTACCTGTCCACCACCATAATTTGATCCAAATGGGGACTTGAACCAGCAACCCCTTGGTTCCCAACCCAACTCCCTCCTGACAGGACTACTGCCACCCCCAAAGTGACTGCCACCCCCAAAATAACAGTAGGTATGATTGGTCCACGTACAGTAAAGGCAATGAGTCTGTGTTACCTAATTTGAAAGAATTCTATGCATTTACCTTGTTATTTCTGACAATTCGATGAACTGTGTACTGTGCTTGAATAAATAAAACCCCAGTCAACAAAACTGGTTAAGCAAATAATATTAATATTCAGATGAATCGCCAGGAGAGTCTGACTCTGAAATTAGAGCTAATATTCATGTATTCAATATTCATTATTTTCTGCTTGTTTAACATGTTTTTAGCCTCTAAACTTGCTCGAAATATCATTACAAGTGCACATGGCTAGGCCAATGCAGTTATTCCTTCAGAGTGAACACAGCAAATGTGATTTCAGTAGATGTAACAGAAAGTCTCGTTTCTAGTGTGGACTTCGGAAAACAGGAAATACTGGCTGAATTAGCACAACTTTTATGCCTTTCTGTCACATCTATTGGAGTCAAATTCCCTCTGTTCCCTCGTAATCAATAACTGCACATGGGTAGGCACTTGTAATGACATTTCAAGCATGTTTAGAGGCTACAAATATGTTTATAAAACTTGCCCTGTTTAAGCCTGTTGGGTGCTAACTGTAGCAGCGCGATAACACGATGTTGGCTGCACCGATTGGTTTTGTTTTTCTCTCTACTGACAGCACTCCAAATGTACAAACAACAGAGCTACATGTTGAAATCGACCGGAATTGTCCTTGAAACCCATCAGAAGAGGATTTGCTATGTTTATTCTCAATTTGTATCATTTGATACTGGTGATTTTTCTTTGGGCTTGACTAAAACCTCTTTGGGGGGGAGGCACCAAAAATCATTTATGTAGGAAAACCCTTACTCACTAATAATTACATTATTTCTGCAATGAGTTGTCGCCGATAGGTGTCTCAAAGGTCATAGGTCACACAAAAAAAACGTAACCGAGATCAATATACTTGCAAGCATAGCTGCTGGTTCCCTCCTCCGTCTGGCCTGACTCATCGGAGTCATTGTTATTTATCCAGGCATTACTGTAGAACCCAAAACTGCCCTTTGTTGACTATGACCACACACATTCACTGAGTGAGCAAAGTGCAGGGTGCTTTAGTGTGATTTATTTTTAATGCAACAGGCTGCTTGTGTTGAACTGGCCTCGCGTCAGTGTGAACTGCAGTCGCAGGATGATTCTGTATTTGCTGGATTCCAGATTTCTGAATCATTGTCAACCTCTTTACAGTTTGTCGAGCAGATCAAAGGTTTGTGAATGACTGAAGGTACAGCCAAGCCAATCAGCAGCCTTTGTAGGTGGGAATAATAGTGGTGATGTATTATGATGGCGTTCAAACTAATAGGGTTACAAGTTTACATGCAGTCACAGCTAGCTGAGGCTATTAGAAATTGACTCGCATGTTACATATATTATGACAGCTCTGAAATCAGAGTTTTTTTCTGCTGTTTTCCTCATAGTGAAAACAACTAATTGTCCTATCTGGTAGACAATGATTCAAAGCATTGATAGAGGTTTAAGTAAAATAATCTGAGGTTTTGATTGATGGCTGTGTGACTTGCGGTGCAACAATGAAGTATGTTAAGTGGGCTTGGTCAATATATTTCAATTGCCACGTCATTTGATGTATTCAAAATTACATTTATATACTGATGCATGTTGACATCCTGATGCTGATAGAAACACATCCAGCCAGAGCAATAACAAATTGCTTATTATCCTGAAATATGACAGAAATAATGAGATGGCTGCTAATTGGTAATACATGTCTTCATGTAACATATATATATATATATACATATATAAGTTGTGGGGCAGGGAATCGCTTTAGTGTCTGGATACACAGTTAGAATGTTAAAATGAACAGTTAATATTTATCAGGGATCAGTTGTAGTGACTTGTGCGTTTCCTGCGGGTTGGGTGTTCAGTATGGCTGGACAATTAATCGAAAATGTATAAACATCAAAATTCTGAATCTGTTGTCGATGTACTTTTCCCATGACAACATTTTTGATCATTTTTTTTGTTGATAGGCCTATTTTCTACCGCGTGTGCAGGGTCTGAGAATAACACTTGTCAGTCGGAAAATGCGGTGGTGGCCCGACACACACAAATTCCGAGGAGCTTAAAACACAACTTGCTTGTTCAAAGGACTAACAAGTAAAGCCTCTTTACATTTTTATCACGCAAAAGATGTTTTTTTAAAACTTTATACAAAAAACTTTAAAAAGAAGAAGAAAAAAAGCAGTGTCCGTCTTCAAATCCCAAAAACAATAAATTAACGTTTTCAAGGTAAAATGTGCAATTAATCGTGATTTTTATATTAGGTCACATCGTGCAGCCCTAGTGTTCGGTCACATCACGGGCATTAAGAGCTTTATCTCTCCAGTTGATCATTACGCTGCATTGCTGTGTAATTTACAGAGGGCACAATGGGTTTTTCAACAAGTCCTGAGCACTATCAAAGCAGCGTCGCCCCAGTCTGAGTGTTTGCTTTCCTACTTGTTTTTGTGCTCGACTCCACCGCTCACCGCTCTGCCAGCAACTCACATAGTTTTTCAGGCTGTCCACTTGTGCTTTTATTTTGTTAGTAGCCCATTGTTGAGCTCTGGGGTGAAGCCATGAACACCTACTAAGAGTTCTGAAAAGCAACAACATCTCTAAATCCAAAGTCAACACATTTTATCACAGGTATGGTACACTGTATCTGTATTTCCCGCATAGTCACCTTAACAGTTCAAGTCATCATTTGAGACGTGGATTTTGACAGGTTTGAAGCAAAATTCATCTGCAAGTCTTCACAAAATAGGCAGTGCTACATACTAGGGCTAGTTGGTAAACTTCTGTAACAGGCAAGCTAATGGCAAACAAGCTAGCAAGCTGGGAATAAGCTAACACTAGGCAGTTAAAATAGAGCTTTCAGAGTCATTTCTTTCCATATGTATGTTAATTTAATTTGATTAGTATTATTGAAGATAGAGGGTTTTCAGTAGATGCTAGCTTGCTAACTGTCGCTTGTTAGCTTAGTTGCTAACAGGAAAATAAGTTCACAAAGTTTTGTGAACAAAACACATTTGTAGCATTTACCATAACAAACTGCAACCCATTTCTTTCTTCTGGCGCGGTTTGTAAGTAGACAGTGAAAGGTGGAAGGTTAAGTAAAAGTGGATAGAGCAAAACGGCAAAAAAAGCTACAACAGCTTCCTCCATTTTGGACTGTTTAGCTTATAGGGTAACACTGTCATGTTACTTGGTTAATTGACAGAAATTCAAGTGTCAAAGTTCACTAAGTTAAACTTGATGAGAGAAGTTTGCGAGGATATATTTTGGCCACTCACAGAACACGCCAATTTAATTTACATTCATTTATGTGGCTGCCCGATTTTGTTGTTTTAAAATGCTGGTGTGGAGAAAGCATGGTGCTTGTTTTATTAAGCACGCAGCCTGCTTTAAGTATGCATATACTTACATTTTGTGATTTTAACAGAAGAGGCTAGTTTTCTAACATTTCAACATTTTAGATTTGCTATTCTTTGATGTTTTCTAATGTATCTTTGACAATTTGGCTCTAGTTTAAAATAAAAGTGAAAAATCTCAAATCTAATCTAGGACACAGATGTAATCCTTGCAGAGCAGGTGATGTCCTATTATGGTTAGTGTCAACACTGCCCGGGAGGCAGCTGATCGCTTCTTGTTGAGAGCGTCTTGTGATGTACCAGCATAAGACTGTACACTCAACTTCCCGACTGGCAGGCTGCGCTGCTCTGAAATCCCATCAGCTTGCCCGCTGCTAAGTTGTTTATCCTCCCTCCTGTTTACTCTGTATGCTTGGCTGCTTGTCAGAGGTTAGAGAGCACAAGGTCAGAAGGACTTAGCCCACAGGCCACTCGCATGGTGTCTGGGGAAGTGTGACTTCCCCTCTGAGAGGTAGACTGTAGGCACACTGTTGGTAGGGAAAAGTTTTTTTCATGCTGATATTCCTCAACAAAAAGCGTAGTGTGCTGTGGAGTCGAAATTTGAAAGCTAACACTTTGTTCTTCTTTATGTTCTCTGTCGTATCACATGAGTTATTTTTGCTTGCTCTGCAGACTCATAACAGTAATTCCCTCCTGTATATTTTAACATTCAAAACAGTCTGTTAAGATGATATTCTTCACATACGCCGAACATATAAGTGCAGTCATTATGCTGTCAGATAAGAAAGAGAGAGAGAGAGAGAGACCGGGAGGGCATGAGAAGGGAGCATAGACTGTCTAATAAAAAAGCAGAGCGCTCTCTTCCCGTGGGGTCGAAAATCAAGCAGTTCCACTTAGCGCTCCCCCTCGAGGCCTGGAGAACTTCGTTGTGTGATCAGTTTTTTTGTTGCATTTGCTTTGGGAGTTTGTCTGCTGTTGTTTTCGCATTGCTTCTTTTTTCAAGAAGAATTAGACAATGATGATGCTAGAAGAAAGTTCAAAAAACACAACAATCACAAGGTTTCATTGTCCGGGAACATCAATATATGTGTACAAAATTTGGAACCAATCCATCTAGTAGATCTTGAGATATTTAACTGGATAAGTCCAACTTTATAAAAGATTTTTTGGGGTCTTTTCCCTTTTATTAAAGAGACAGTGGATAGACATAAAAGGAGGGCGAGAGATGGGGGGGATGACACACAGCAAAGGGACTGAGCAGGACTCAGCCAACATTGGACGGACGCTCTTACTGGGTGAGCTAGAGGCCGCCCCAATAAATCAAAACTTTGACTTGTAGCTCTGGACCAAAGTGGAGGACGGTACGACAGACAGACCTTGACATTGAAATCCCGTCTGGAACCGTGCTAGCGACATGGCTAGAACTCTTGAGAGTAAAAGTCACAGCAGTTGCTTGAAAGTAATTGAGTTAAGGTTAAAATATTTTTTTAACTCTGCATCAATGGAAATTCCTCTTGTTTCAGCAAATTTGGTAAATCAAGGAGGCAAGTCGGGGCAAAAGCAGCACAAGTTTTCCCCAGTGTGTTTATCAGATGTGGATGAATTCACATTCTGTTCTCAGCTTTTCCCCCCTTGGGGCCATGGCACAGCAGTTTGTAAGATCTCAGAGTGTGTAAAAAGGCAACAAAGTGGAGCAGAGGTAAAAAAAAACAAAAAACTGAACGGTGCAACTGGAAGGTTGTTCTCATTTCCTGAATCATGTTTTTCAGGGTCGTTTCTAAAATAAAGGGAGCATTAATCTCTCTGCTGGGCAGGGCATCTAAACTACAGAATCACTATTGTCTAGTATTTCCCATAGTATCCTCTGGGGGTAGAGATGTATTTGTAGAAAGAAATGCTCAGTTGAAAGACTTGTATGGTGCTTTTCTTCCATTCCCAGAGTTGTATTTTAGGATACGGTCTATTTATACTTTTGTGTGATATGTTGGCTTTACGTGTAGCTGAACCTGACTTGGGATTCATGTAGATGTCTGACCACTTCTAGAGACAATTTCCACTTTCACTTGTCAGTCAGTGGCTCAAGAAAGTTTTGCTCCAGTCCTGAATGCATTTTTTTGCCACACTTTTATCTCTATTGTAAGTGTCAAATATAAAAAAAGAAAAACAGCAACTGTAAAAATGTCATACGGCATGAGTAATGGAGTCTCCGTACCAACCTTCTTACCAAAAAGTCCAACTTAAAACCAACCTGCAGAGCTGTTTCCAAGTGCTTTGGAATCAGTTGAACCGCTGTGTCGCTCCTCAACACAACAGGCCGGGTTTGACTCTAACCTGCGGCCCTTTGCTGTGTCATTCCTCCTCTCTCACCCCTTTCAGTTTTTTTTTTTTTTTTTTTAGTCAGTTGTTCCACCTGACAAAGTTCCTTCCCGAGACTAATTTTCAGATCCGCATGTCTTGGGCATCACGCCGCCCAAGACTATTGTAAAAGGTTTAAAGAAATGCAAACAACCCAAGCTGTGTTTTTTTTGTATGTGTGGAAAGGCCAGACCTTACTCCACAGCACTTTAGAGATAGGTCTGGCAAGCAAAACTACTGTGGCAGTAACCGGCCAAGAAACCCAGCAGTACACCAGCAAAAGTTCTGTTTCTGGAAATTTGGACAGAATTTGTTTTTGTTTTTTAAGGGTAGGAAAAAAAATTCTCCTTTCCAGTGGAGATTGGAGACACTAATTCCACTGTCTTTGAATGTCCTCGGTGTGGGCCACTCTCTTGGGAAATCCTCCATCTGGACTCTGCTCCGCTAACACAAGCCTCATTCCCTCCTCCTCCCAATAACCGATAAGGGGAAAATCTCAATAGCAACACACCATGCGTTTCACTCACATCTGATACAGCCGTTTCCTCGCCGAGTCTCCATGGTTCTCATGTGTAATTGATTGTAACAAGTGCTTTATCTACTTACTGTACCTCTGCTCTTCCTACATACTCAAAGACAAATGAAATAAAACTGCAGACCATTAAAGCTGGCCCCTGAGTGACCAGTGTAAACAGTGCTGTTGCAAAGTAATTGGAGTGCTTTTAGCATCGCAGCACGATGGCATTTACAAAAAAAAAACTGTTTTTTCACAGAAATGACACATGTAAACATTTTATTCTTCCCTTACCTTGCTTTGTAAAACGGATAAGGTGAAATGTGCTGTGGTGCCGTTTTGAGTTTTTTTTTTTTTAAATGATAAGCAATACCATATAAGAATTGACTGGCTGTGTAAATAAATATGCAACCTGTTGTTTTAAATACATAGATACTTCTTTAGACAAAAAGTCAAGCTTGCAAGTTAACCTTGAGTTTTTTCTAACAGAGTGAAAACAATTTCCATTTTGGGATTAATAAAGTATAAATTATTATTAATCAAAATAATTCTTAGTCAAAGGACTAGTCACAGAAAGAAATCCTCTATGGTGGACCATAAAGTTGGTTTGTATCTTTCATTTTCATACACCATATACTGTAGCTTTAGAGATAAACTGTGTAGAAGATGGATGCAGCCTCAGTGTTGTAGCCCACACTCATTAAAATAGATTTCTTTGTGTCCAAA
>NC_048424.1:4407800-4416395 GCF_013103735.1 Etheostoma cragini | reverse complement strand
TACACAAAAGCCAAAAATGGCCCAAAAAATTTAGATTTATAAAACTTTGTGCACGCACATCTGTAAACAATGTTCCCTTTATAAATCACAGATTACCAACAAGTGTGCGTACGTGAATCAGCCTCTTATTCGGCCCTGTACATGCCAATTTTTAACCATAAATCAGTCTAGCCAGGATTTTGCGATGTTGCGATTGTGCCAATTCAGGGGAGTTCAACTTATCACCGCGACTTTGGTGCAACCAGTAATTTTGACCAATCACCACAACCTTTCTGCCAATTTGACCAATAACCGGAGTTTAACCGCATCTTTAACCAAAGACAGACATTTGGTTATTTACAGTGTGTTCTGAGGTTATCTAATTGTATGGTATCTGATGCTATCATGTATTCCATGGAGTCGGGCCATCTCATCCTCCTTCACGGCAATGTGACGGAAAGACAGCGCAGACTAATATTAAGAAAGAATTTTGATTTAAGAGTTGAGTTGGATTTTACAAGGTGTTAATGGAACAATTATTCCTCAGTGCAAGCGTAAATAGCACTACTGGACTAAATCTTCATACCGTGGATGACATGGAGAGAAAAAAACGTGTGTGAGGCATCAATACTTGAAAATATTACACGTAATCCTTATTCTCACATTTACTTTCTGCAGTCTGACTTCAGTTCACCACCTCGCCATCTGCGTCGCCAATTCCAATCGTCTCCGAAATGTGCAAACGCATTCTCCCATCAAGTTTGAGAAGTGGTGTACGCACATTTTTAGCCCCGTTGTGTGTACGCCACTCATATAAATGAGACCCCAGAACAATTCATGTTCATGCTCTTCACTGTCTTAGCTGCTCATCGCCCTTCGCCGCCCTCTTTCCTTTCTCCTTCTCCCCCTCAGAGGCACCGCTGGGACCTGAAGATCCTTCAGCAGCAGCCCGGTAGCTGCTGGAAGCCAAATAGTGCACAAGAATATTGAATTATTTCCCTCCTCCGCTTTGAGCAGTAGGCGAGGGAATCAATTTAGTTTTGGTCAACAGTAGCCGTTCCAGCCGTAGGAGGTGTAGCAGAATTATCAGGACAGCGCTGTGCATGTTTTCTTTTTCCAGTTTGTCTTATCTGTCGCTGGTGAAGATAGACTTGGGTTTACTTTAGGGTGGTTGCAACAACAGCTGAGGTGAGCACGTGTGATGAGGTGTTTAAAAGTGTGACTGCTCAAGTTACTCAACTGCTACTGGCTTTACACAGCCTTCTGTCGACACTATGTTGGCAGGTCTGCTGTTACATTGGCATGCACTCTGCTCTGCTGTTGAAATGGTAAGCAATCACGACATCTGAACGCTCTTCAGAAAATATTCAGATGCTCTGCTGTTGAATCAGGGAAAATGACAGGCACAGTCTTTATGACATTTTCTTGTTTTGTGCTGTTTGTTCCCATAAATTCAAGAGTGTTGTTCCTAATGTGGCAAGAAGCCGTCATGATTCTGCTGGCAGACTGTAAAACACATTTTAGATGTACCGTGTACTAGAGTAGTGACATTCTCTTAGTGTGCATTCATAACATGGGGACTGTGCCTAGAATTGTGAATCATGTCCTCCTTTGGTTTAATTAGTCCTATAGTCAAATGTTTGTTAGGATTTTGTTCTTAGTCCTTTCAAATGCAATGATGTTTATTAGGACTGTGCATATTATGTTGTAACTCAACACCAGAATGAAGTGTTTTTTCTAGGAGAACATACATATTTAACTAAGGCACTAGGTAAGAACTGTTTTCATTGTTGATTATTCCTCGACATAGCCCAAAGTGATCATAATATTATATATCTTTGTTTTGTTAGACACAACAAATATAGAACGTAAAATCACATAAAAAAACAAAGGGAGGCACTAAAAGTAGTTTGTAATTTTGCTTAAACAAGATTGTACTGGCATGCTAACACCTTTGTGAGGCTACACATGGGCAAAATAATGCTTTTAACTAATGCTAACATCAGCATGCTCCATATGACAATGCTAACATGCTATTCAGGAGGTATGATGTTCACCATGTTAACCATCATTAATTTAGTGATTAAGCATGCTAACATTAGCTAGTTATCACATAGACACAACATACAGCTTCATTACTTTTGCAGGTATTTGGTCATAAACCACAGCATGTGACACATTGATGCTTTTGGATTATGGCGCTAAAGGTCAAGGCATCACCAAAGTCATCCTGAGGGGAACATGAATGTAAAAAAACAAATAAAAATGTACGACAATCCATCCAATAGTTTTTGAGACATATCACTCTAAACCACAAATATCAATCATATGGTGGCACTGGAGGAAATATCAGGGGAGCACCAAACTAGTTAGGGTTCATCCTCTGGGAATCAGTGTCTGAACAATTTTACATTGCAGTTCATCTAATAGTTGAGATAGTCCAGTCCAGACAGAAGCAGCGGACTTACTGAAATCACTGTACAACTAGCATTGCAAAAACTGTCCAATTATTAGTTACTGATTGATTGACTAACCATCGTAGCTCTTGTTGGCAGTGACTCCCTATGTTTGAGATGAGACAAGAAGCTGCTTGCATTACAACTGCTACTGGGCTTTCAAGTCAGACACCTGTTTTTGTAATGACAGCCAAACATCCTGTCGGGGAAATGTGGGACAAAAGTGGTTCTGTATGATTACCGCTGTATTCAGTTTCTTATTACTTCCTGTAACTGTCAAACTATGTAACTCCTCCCTCTGAGTGTTACACACGACAATTACCTACAATGATTACTTGGTGCAATAATTTACCAGCTGCATGTGCAAAATGGTTTTATTTAGTGTCTGCCACCACTTATTATTCACACTGTACTTATTAATGATTCAACTGTATTTATGTTGATACTATACTTGTGGTTGACACTGCACTACAATAGAATTTGTAGAATCCATTTGAAACTATCTTTTTAACCTCACCTTATTCATCACCTAACCTCACTTTACTACGTTTTTATTAATTTTTTACTGTAGCTTTGTTACTTTATACACTTATTGACACGCTTTTTTCTTACTCCTATTTTACCTTGAATTTGGAACTGCAACTACATCATTTCCCTGAGGGGCTCAATCAAGTATTCTTATTAATTGACTGTTTGATTAATTAAGGTCTGGCATGTGTTCCTACTTTCTGGGTTTATAATAGTACTGTTCAGTATGTGTGCATCTAGACTGAAACACACAATCCACACTGATGACATAGGCCACCAGTCAACTGTTGTCAGCTCTCAGTGGCTTTATTGTGAATACAAAGCTCTAATGAGCCACTTATATTCATGGCTGTGTTCCGTAATCATCACCTACATATTTTAGCCCTGCCCTATGACACCAAACATGTTCCTTAGCTCAAATGTACTCCTGTGAAGTAGGTGAGGTTCAAAGCAATGCCGAATACCTCACCCATTTCATCGAGTGCAACCTTCTTTTTTTGGTCAGACATACAGCTCTGTTTCACCCTGCTGCCTTTGAATGGCCTGTTTGCATTCAAATATCGCTGAGATGTAATATTGATAGGGTCTACCTCCAGCAGAGAAATGAGACAAGCTTATTTTTTATTCATCAGCCAACCCGCGCTGCCTGGATGTTGTCATTCAGCACCTTGTTTGCAAAAAGTAAGAGCACTGAAGAAGCTAAAAACTCAGGATTGCTAGTGTTTGCATTAAGGTTTGGCTTTGTGGAAAAATATTGTATCTGCTTAAGGTCCAGTTAATCCCAAAAGAGTCCAGGTGTTGTAATTTTTCCAAACCAGTCACTCAGTCTTGCTTTGGACCCAGGTGATGGCCAAACATTCAGTGAACATTGTGTGTGATTGTTGAGATATTAATAGAAATGCTTCATAGAAATGGAAGTAACAAGTGCTGTTAAGCAATGGTCAGTGAGTGAGGATTAGAGTGTACGTTACCGCTCCGTCTTATACGTCAGAAAGTGAAACCTAATGTGCACTCAATCACATAGCAGACATCCTGATGTGAAGAGACTGGCTGGCTCAAGAGCAAAAACACATCTTGATGTTCTGCATCACTGCAGAGAGCCACAGAGCTTAAAATCCCGTATATCCTGTCCTCTGCTTGCTTAATAGATATGGAAATGTTTGAAAAGGCTGTTTTCTAAAGCTCATGTGGAGGAAGGGGTTGATAATAAAAACCTCTGAGGCCAGCAACAAGTACCTGCTTCCTGGATGAATTTGCATGTGCTGATGATGAGTGCGAGGAGCTGCATGGCCCCTCATCACTGACAAAAGCTTTCCACCGCTGCAGCCAGTCAGACTCGTATAGGCTTCTCACTGCAGTGTTGTGTTGGAATGAATTAAAGTGACTGTTTGATGTTAACTGTGCATTCAAATTATGAGCATTCACATGGTTGCTTGTATTAGAATATCTGAGAGAGAAAGTAATTTTCTCCATGCTGCTGGTGTTGCATCCTAATGAATGTGGCGGCTGTCTGATAAGTAGAGAGAGCTATCAGAGCTGTTTTAATGCTGCATTAATAGATTGTTTTGGCCACTTGTGGGCAGGAAACTCTTGCTAACTCATTAGATAAATATGTAATTCTTGTGTTGCTAAATGCTCCATTATGTTTGACAGCTAGTTGCTGTGTCTCTCTGTCTCTCTGTTGTTCGGTGCCAGCGAGGAATAGTGGTTTTTATCAAGTTTTTCTCGCTGAAACAGGTGCCTGATAAAGCAGGAAATGATGCAGTAAGAGTGAATCAAAACTTTTAAGTTGCAGGCTGTGCTTCCTTGTTACCCTCCCGATATATTGTTCCACTGCTTTTGTTCTGTCGAGCCTAAAATGGACAATAACGGAAATTGGTGAGAAAAGAGCAACCTCTCTACTGACTTGCTTGAGTGTGAACAAGTGCTTATTTTAGTGCTAGCTTGAAACAACCCATACGGGGTAAAAGATACAGCTGGCTGGATCAGAGTTTCATCACTCCTAATCTCCATGTAATGTGTTTGTTGACACAGAGAGGTGGAGGGTTGGGAAACAGATGAAAAACCAGGGTGCAGTATTATCTCTGTGAATCCCTGAACTACTATGTCATTACTGGAGCGCAGCCACTGGGCTGATGTGTTTGTGTTGTCATCAGTGTCTCGGGGTGGTCTCAGGACCAGCGTGTACCACCCCACCTCATGAGTGGGCTGGCCCTCCAAAACACTGTCATCCTTATTCTACCACCTACACCTGTGTGTATTGCCACATACATATCATAATGCCATATCAATGCAAGAATTGAGGGATTTTATGCTGTTGGCAGGGTCAAATGTATTTGTAGGTTACAGTTCAACAGAACACCTATGAATGAGCTCTTTGGTACCAAAGAAGTCTGGTATTTAGGGCTGCTTGATTATTATTACTGTAAAAACAGTCAAAAAATGTAATTTCCCCTTGCGGGACAAATACAGTGTCTTCTGATGGGAAAAATCATAATCACAATTATTTTGGTCAACATTAAAATCATGATTATTTAACACAATTAAATATTCACTTTTGGAAATATGTTGCATTTATTGTACCAAACAACAAAATTTCCCATCTTGAACTTTCATTCAGAACATTCAGAAGACAAAATAAGCGTTTACTTGAAAAACATAAAAACATTCGCATAAATAATTGTTTTTCACAAATACATTGTTTTTGTGATCTTTAGGAGCCAAATCGTGATTACAATTAGATGAATTGCACAGCCGTAGTTTAATGCCACATATGTATTATAATGCCATTATGCAAGCATTGAGGTATTTTATTTTACCTAGTTATCAAATGGTATTTGTACATTATGGTTCAGTTCAACAGCACACCTGTGACTAAAGCTCTTTGGTAACACTGCAGTCTGTCATGCTTGTGAAAGCCCTTGGTTCAAGGCTGGGAACTCTCCGCCCCTTCCCCAAAAGCTCTAGCCCCCGCTGGTTTGAGTGACACTTCTGATCCAGATCATATGCTTGAGTTCAGCTGGACTCAGTGTGGTATTTGTATTCATAGGTAGAGTTGAAAAGATGGGGCCACACCACCTTCCATTAAATCTGTTTTTCATGACTGTGCTTCTGAATGAGCTCCACTTGTTTCTCTGACACCAGAGTCTACAGCAAACTGCTGTAAACACCACCTGTAACAACCTGGAGTATGTGATACTGACAGACACACATGATGTGGCTTTGAATCTGTCCATTAACCCTTGAACTAAGTCTCAGTCAATGTTGGCTCAAATGAGAGCCAGATAGCAACTGTTAGTGAGGTCTCTGATACGATGCAGGCTTTACATTATGTACTATAAATTGGACAGTTGCCAGTAATGAGAAATGTCATTGTTACCAAGTTTAGTATCAGTCTAATCTAATATCTGAAATTAAACACTAAAATGCACTTTTACTTGACACATTCATTCGACCATTACTGTAATTGATCAAACAATCAGTAAATTAAAGTTGTCGACCAATTGATTAATTGATAATAGTCTTAACCTTAAAGACTGTGCAGGATAAGAGTTAAGCAGCAATGGCACACTTTAAACCTGAACTGCTTCTTAAATGGATTGGCAAATCGTTTAATTATTTAAATAACAACACCGCTACTTGTTTAACTGACTCAACACGAAAATGTATTGCTGTTTAATTTGTCCCCCCCTAAAAATATCAGTTAAACCGTGCTGTGTATTGTTAATAATACGCACTTTACATAATTGTGTAAGTGGCAATAACCGTAGAAATGTTGATGGGGCAACACAATGTGTTTTAAGTTTAGAACCTTTTAAAGTCCCCCTCCCTTGCCTTACAGTGGTTTGGTCCACCGCTTGGTTTTCTATTGATCTATTTCTTTTCTATTGACTGTAAAAGGGTTTCTCCCGTTAACGGCACACAGTAGTCTGGTGGGATTCGTGGGAGAGATAGAATTGCGTCAGTAAGTAGACGGGCAAACCGGTTTTATTCACTTTAAACATTGGATAAAGTGACTCTTTCTTTAGTAGGCTACAGATGATGCAGAGTCATTAATAAATTAGTCATGACAAAAAAAATATATAGCTTGATAAATCCACCAACGTCCTTTCACAGGTTACAGAAAGCAAGCCTACTGTAAAAAAGTTACAAGTTCTCATCTGGCGAGAGTATCTTTTCTACGCTGCGGGTATCTCGGTACACGATCCGTCCTGCCTGCACGATCCGTTCTGCGCATGCGAACATATTGCACATGCACGCTCCATATTCATGCGCCATTTTGAAATACGTTAGCCGGTGAGGGACATACAGGACCACTCTATATACTCTATATACTGCTCTGCCTTTTGCGTTTTAGCTGTCACATGACAAACTCACAGGTGGTGCTAATCTGCTAATGGGTATTGTCTCTTTCTGGCCCCGGAAAGGTTTTAATAAAGGAAACATGAAATGTTTACATGTTTTCAAAATCCAAATTTCAGGAACAGGAGTCTTCTTCTTCGCCCAGAAAAAGAAAAAGGAGATTGAAAAGAGCAAAAGACTGACTTTTTGAAGCGTGAAGGCTACCGTTGCCGGTAATACGTACTTTAAACTGCGCGGTTCGAGAGAGTTGATTGCGATATATGATCTCATGGCTAGATGGGATAAATTCCTACGCATTGGACCTTTATAAGTTGTCAAACTTTACTATTTAAGTAGCCGGCTGGCTTGCTAGTTAGTTAGCTAAAAGGCTCAGTTCTCATCTCAGCATCCAATGTAAAAGAATCACTTCATCCAATGTTTAATGTAAATAAAATAGTTTTGCCAGCCTAGGTACTGGAGTTCAACACCCCCCCCCACTAGTGTACAGTGATATCTTAAACAATAGCGTGCTTCCATTGTTGTGGCGGCAGTTTGGAAAAGGCATTTTCCTGTTTAAACATGACCACCCTGTGCACAATTCCGTGTCCTGGAACCCTTTTAATCAAAGTATTAGTTAGAGAGCTACACTGACCCCTAACAACACACCTGTACCTGTCTCTTTCTATCAGACATCGCTGTGGTGGAGATGACTGATGCCTTTCGCCAGCCCTCGCTCTTCTACCACCTGGGAGTCAGAGAGAGCTTCAGCATGGCCAACAACATCATCCTGTACTGCGACACTAACTCCGACTCCCTCCAGTCTCTGCAGGTACAGTAAGCCGTCGCCGTGAACAGAAACCAGGACAATCCTGCCACCATCACTTTAACACATGAACCAGACAATAACTGATCACAAAGGTGGTGATTAAAGGCTATATTTAGGAGGAGGCAGGGACGGAGGGACAGGGGATTGACAGAAATGTAATTGGTTGTCAGCGGCACATAAATGCACCAATAATGTGATGGAAGGAAATGTGTTTATAAAAGCCCTTTGAAAGTCAGCAAGGGGGTGATGGTGTTTCTGCTCTGCAATTCAGAGATCACCTGTCAGTACTGTGGTGTCTTTTTTTGTAATATTTTTTTTTTTATAAAAGTGATGTATCTTTAAGTACTTTATAATATCCACTAAGAAGGTTTTACTTCCAGTCCTGATGTTTTCTAGCTGGAAAATTTACGAAGAATGTTACAGTTACAGATATCAATAAAGTTTGGTGGGAAGTGAAGTCACCCC